>NC_056729.1:1242181977-1242362688 GCF_019279795.1 Protopterus annectens
AATCCCCTACTTTTGGGGCCAGCATGACTTTGTCACTTTCGAGTGATAAATTCTAAGTCTGGATTATCTCTTTTCAGTTCCAGTTTGAGAACCCAACATCCTTATTACCAACCAGAAGACAATCAAGTAGTTTGCGCATTACAATAGCCATTATTACCATTATTATTACTACTACTACTACTAATATATTTTTTATACTGGTGCATTGTTCCATAGTTTGCTTTATCCTGTAGTCAATGAACTATGCCCCATACTGTCAGCCAGTGTTTTATCAAATATTTGCAGTTCTCTTTCAGTGCTTCATTCCAAAGTCACATGTGTAGTGCAGTTACAAACTCAATGACTAATTGTTTTTCTTCTTTCCTGATTAATATAACAGTAGCAAAACTCTTTTTATGGACTTCTTATACTGATCAGCTTCCCATGTTCTATTGCTGTTTCTTTATCATCCTGCAGACAAGGATTTTAAAAGTTCAGTACATCCACAAAAGTTAGAATTTCAGCATACGTCTTTTCATTTTGATTACAGTTACTGCCTAATTCCATGGGCTTTAAAAAACAAATGACATAATATGGATAAGCCCAAAAATACAGAGACTATCAGACAAATTGTTCTCACAAACCAGACAGATTACAGATTAATAAATAAATTGGATAACAGGAAGCTTCTAGATGAGGAAAGGTAACAGTATATAGAATAGTTAATTGAGTGCAGAACAATTTCTTAAATTTAATATAATTCAAAGTATAGTTGCAAATAATGGTCCAGATTTAAGGTTTATGATATGACAGATAAAACAGTTGCAACTTAAGAAAATGTTTGCTCTCTTATTAGATTTTTTTCTTCTTGGTCACCTTTATTACCAGGGTTTTAGATCTTGCTGTAATAGGGTGTTTTTATTTTGTAAATGTTGTTTATTGAGATTTTAAAAGTATATCTTAATTTTTATTACATACAGAAGTGAAAATATATCAAAATCTCACACAAAACCGTGAAATCCAATACCAATTTATGTATCTGTGGGCTAAAATTAAAATGAAATCTATATTATCTGATAGCTGCAATTATCCATTGTGATGAATATGCATATTTAAATCTGAAGGCTAGCAAAGATTTGTGTTATTCTTACAATCTATAAAACATAGTGGGAAAGAATTGATAGTGTTAGAGATGACGTAACAAACCTATGAGGAATGCTCTGGGACATTCAAGGTAATGTCTGAATATGTCTTATCTATTCAAGTTAAGGATCTGTACCATCTTACTACATTTTCTTTTTTATATTTTTATAGTGTAAATAACATCTAGGGTCTTATTGACTTAGATATATGTTGAAGGTTATGCATGGGTAAGTTGCTCTACCTGTAATGTGACGAGAACTTCAGACAGTACTACCCATCTACTGGCTAGTCTTTGTTCCTTCTGCTAACTTTTTTGCTGTTAATAATTCTGCATGATACATCTGATATACCATATTTAAATATTCTTGAAACTGTGGTGGTGTCTGTTGCCTCCCAGTGATGTGTAATCATCCTTCTTTGCTACTGTGAACATGATATATATGATGCCTGCCTAATTCTGGGGAGTATCTTCCCAAGATTACATTCTCTCTAGGTATGCTTATAAATACTGGAATCTCTTCTAATTGGGCCCAAAACTGATCCAAAAATAAATGTAGGCCAAATATTATGTGACGCCAAATGGCTAATTCACTCTAAACCTTGCATCTCCACCACCGGGTTCCATTGTTGGCTGATGTTTAGACTGTAACTCAGGATCAACAATAACCTGTGCAGAGTTTTCCATGCATACAAACTCCATCTGGGAGATGTAGTCATTTGGAAGGGCAGGTTCACAGTATCCATTAAATGCTTTTCATATAGGTCTGCCCCTGGCTCTTTCTTATACATCCCTGAAAAGATGTGGTAGGGTTATAGGACCTTTCACATATCTGTGCATGAAGGAAAAAAGTTCCTTTACAGGTGCAGGTATTTCAGTGGCTACACCAATAATATGTTTGTGCAGAAGGTTGGTCAGTAGAGGGGCTAGAGAGCTTACTTCCATCTGAATGTGCATCAAAGATGACCACTGAAGATAAGAGAACCAGCTAGTCTAAGGGTGAGATAGAATTCAGAAGCTATGGCCTCAAAGGACTTAAGTTTGATTATCAGTGAATAATTGAAAGATATACATAATGCCATGTTTCATCCATTGCTTCAGCAGAAAAGATGGTGACAAGTTTATAAACCCAAGGAAGGCAACCGTGAGAGAAAGGAACAAGGCAAGCACAATAGGTTTGTCAATAGAACGACTTCAAAATAATAATGATACCCTAGGCCTATAATACACAATAAGCTCCACAGCCGGAAAATAAAAAGAATCGTTATTAAAACAATAAACGTCAAGCACTTTTGTCCCTTTTAACTACTTACGGGACTTCATCAGAACAGTTTACTACTAAAACACAACCCTTGTATACGGGAAGTACCACAAATCAATTTCTTTTGTTACTTGATGCTTAACAATGTTAAAATAAACTTTACAACTCTTTCCTAAAAAAACAGTTAAAAACATTTCAAACACATTCTTATTACTCAATAAATATAATGCTTATAAATTCAAAGCTCTTTTCCTCAAAATAGGTAATAAAGAAAGATATTAATTTAACCCTGGGGGAAAAAGGGAGTTTAACTTAACAATCCATTAAAATTATTTTACTTCAATGTCTAATTCCCACTAACCACCCCTAACATTAATAGGCATTACCTCCAGGATCCCAAACTGAAATTTATTAAACCCTTGACATACTAAAGAATGTTTATACACGGAATTGTTCACATTTGCCTTGGAAATGGCATGTAAGTGTTCATATATTTTCTTTTTAGGAAAGAATTGTAAAGTTTATTTTAACATTCTTAAGCATCGGTTAACAAAATAAATTGATTTGTGATACTTCCTGTATATAAGGGTTGTGTTTTAGTAGTTAACTGTTCCGATGAAGTCCCATAAATAGTTAAAAGGGATGAAAGCCCCTAACATTTATTGTTTTAATAAATATTCTTTTTATTTTCCGGCTCTGGAGCTTATTGTGCATTAAAGACCCAGGGTGTCATTATTATTTTGAAGTTGTTTTGTTTTTGGTATTCCTCAAAACATAATTTTCTTATTAGGTTTGTCAATAAGTTTGATCAGTGCTCCCCATGCATGATATTTGGTATTAACATATTTGGAGGTACTGAATGTAACACACTTCTCAAAATATCCCCTCCTGATGGCTACCAGAAGCATAAGATTGTCAATTTGGGTATTATTGAAGGGATAACAGGAAAGATCCCTAGGAAAGGGCTTCAATACAAAAATTAACTGGGAAGCTCAAGGTGAGTTAGCATATGATTGATACAGATTTTTGACACATTGAGCCAGAGATGGTTTATAAGCAAAAAGCAGGTTTGGAATCCTCAGGCCACCTCACTGCTTAGGTGTATGGTGAAGCATTCACGGGCCTCTAGGAGAGTATGGTGACCACAGGAATTAAATCATTTGCCTGTCCCATTTAGGTGTTGTTATTGGGAATTCTCATGGACAATGCTTGCATAAGATGAAGACATCTAGTATTCTTAGCTCCAGGAGTAAAGACTATTTCAGCCAATCCTATATATGTTCAGCAAGTATCTATTGAATTTTCTTACAGTTCAAATCCCTTGTCTGCACTGAGCTCAGAGTTATGGAGATATCTAAATAGGTGATGGCTACAAAGGTGTAGTCAAGTTCAGAAGATTTAAGGACAAGTGATGAGAAAGTGAAATTAGAAGCTAGGAGTCTACACTTCTGCAGGTTCACTTTATATCCTGTAATACATTGCCAGTTTTTCAGGATTTCCCATCAAAGTGGTAAGGTTATATTAGAACAAGAGAGAAATATTAAAATATTTCAGTGTAAGATAACAGGACACCAAGAACAATGTGGTTCTGAGCACTTCAACTAAAGGCTCAAGGCCTAATTTAAATATGAAGGGACAAGAGTGTTGCCTTGTCTGACCCACTTTAACATTGTAAGAGGTTGGGAAATATATGGCCCTAGGTCTATTACCATGATTAAACTTTGGTAAATGGAATGCAATTTAATCAAAAAGTCAGTAGGGAATAAAAAATCCTCTAGGACCAGAAAAATATAGGACCATCTGCTGCAGTCAAAAGCTTTATCAGTATCAATTGATAACAATGCCTTTGGAGTGTTCATGTCCTAGGTTTGCTCTAAGCATTGGGTAGCATGCAGAAAATTATACCAGGAAGCTCTCCCTATTACAAAACTGACCTGTTGGGGGCTGATTAGTCTGTTAAGTAAGGCCGCTAGGCATGTTGCCCACCTAGCCATATAGATAATGCTGTCACCATTTAGAAGGGAGATCAGTGTATGACTGGCAAGATGTGAGGTTCCTTTCCCGGGTTTAAGTAAGGGGGTTAGGAGAGATTGTTTCCAGGACGGTGGTGCTAAGTGGGACAAAGATAATGCTAGGACTACTTGACAACAGAGTTTAAAGGCTGACAAGGGGAGATATTTATATACCTGCAACAACAGACCATCTGGCCCTGGAGATTTATTTGTCTTTAATTGTATAATGGAAATAAAGATTTCATCTTTTGAGTAGGGCTGTTGTTCAGCGTTTTTAAGTATTAGGAGCATGAGGAATGCCTTATTTATTTTTTAGTTTAAGAAGTGAGTTCCACGGGGGGAGGGGGGTCGATGTCCTTGTATAGTGACTGAAGGTGGGAACAAAACAGTAAGCACCTGTGTAACTGAGAGATACACATTAGAATTTGTGGGAAAAATGGTGATACTTCTAGAGAAATTAGCCTTATGCCTCTTTGCCAGCCTGATATAGACTTATCCATTTAGATCTCTGTTTTATGATTTATGATAACCTGAATTTTGCTGCTAAGCACTTTGAAATGCTCCCTTTCTGATGGGGATCTGTAAGGTGTATCCTTGGAAGCCAGTTGCTGATACTCTTCCTGTCACATTGCAAAGTCTTTCTACCACGTTTTCCATATCCCTGTGGTCCAAGTCATTAGCCTCCCATGAATAAAGCATTCATAGGAGTACCATAATATGTGTATAGGGGATTCACTTCCCTCATGTATTACAATAAATTCCTGATTAGTATATTGAAAATGTTAAGGAAATCTGGCCTTCTGTTATAATGAGAGAGTAGCCACAAGAATTTAGGTAAGGCTAAGGGGTGGCATAATAAGAAACAGATCAAAGCTTCATTGTCAGAACATGGGTAGGGGGAAATAAAAACTCCACGTGTGCATCAAGAAACACCTCCTATTTTTTCCCATTTTCTGCACGAGGTCAAAGTCTCATGTCAGCTGTTGCCTATCTGTCTATCCTACTTTAGGTGTTAAACTTAAAGGCTAGTGCATGTAGGTGTTAGCATTCTAATTGGTGATTAATCCCAAGTCTTTTATTGAAAAATCCTGTGACCATCCATTGATAAACTTAGCTAATGCTGAAAGGTGTGGAGGTTAACAGGCAGTAGCATCTTTTGGAGAGGTGAGACAATTAAATTCACTTACTGGAATCAGTGCTCCCCAGCTCTGTCTTGTATGTATGTAAAAATATTCCTGCATGTTTAACCCCATTAGCTTGGTATAGGTATAAATTTAAAAGAGTGGCTAGCTAATAACCTGTATAGAGCACTGCTGCAAATAACTCAGCCCCTGGTAGAGAAAATGTTTGTATAACTCCAGATAAACCTTGTTTTAATTAACAGTGCTGCACTTCTCTTTTTCTTAGATGACTGTTTAGAGGTGACTACAATATTTTCCCACTAGGCAGAAAGCCTGTTGTGTTCCTGAATGCTTAAATGTGTTTCTTAAAGTGCAAGAAACTATGGGAGAATTACTCCTACTGATGTTTGCACTGAGTAACGTCATGTACAGGGATACTGCATCAAGCGAAATAAGCTGCAGTGAAAAGAAAGTATTAGGCAGTGAGGTACAGCATCTTAAAATGAAAAAAATAATCCACAGTACATCTCAAAACAGCTCTGTTATGGCCACGATTAAAGAAGAGAATTTGGGAAGTGAAGAGAGACAAGCTGAGCATAACCATAAAAAACACAAGAGGCCAGGTACCCAGAACGACAAAGAAACCAACGCAGCACAAAAAGGTACCAAGTAGAGGTAGTCAAACCCAAAGCACGAAACACAATCCAAAGTGCAAACTGCAAAGGATACAGAAAGTGGAGTATTTGCATAAATCTGGGTGTTTCCAATTGTCAATTTATCATATTATTGAACAATTAAAGTGACTTGTGGGGGATATAAAGGATGCTACAGCTAGATTTTTCTTTTCTTTGTTACATCTGAAGAAGTCTTGTGGACAAAAACGCCTTGTGAATATTTGTGTTTATGTACTAAATAAACTGCTGGTGCTTCCACTTCGGATTGTGTTTTGTGCTTTGGGTTTGACTACCTCTACTTGGTACCTTTGTGTGCTGCATTGGTTACAAACTGAGAATAAGTGTCAACAGTTCATTTAACAGTAATGCGCCAAACCATAAAATAACATGTGCATCCACAATAATTATATACATAAGTTGTTGTAGACTTCCTAGATAAGGGGTGAGTCCAGGAACCCCTGTCAAATTCCTTGAAGTGGGTAGAAAGACCAGGAACAGTTGTATGCCCAGCAATGAGGGATTACAAGAGCCAGATTAGATATGAACCCTTTCTTGTTGAAAACATAGGGAGAAAAATATGCATTTGCTGTAAATTTAACACACAGCATTTCTTGCAACCAGTATAATAACAAAAGCAGCTTACATAGAAACGAACCTAAGGCCAAGCCATGGAATAAACTTTGCAGTCCACTAATATGACGAAAGAAATCAGATTGTACAATAAATAAGTTCAGCAGTCAAGTTAAGCTCAGATTTTCTACCCAGTAGTTTTTTTACCGCTTTGGCCCTGGTGAGATTGAAGCAGGATCATTGGTGGAATGAGCCTGTTTGTATTGGAAGACAACTCTGTGTTATCTTGAATATCTAATGCCAGCTTGTTTCTTCAAAAAGGAGCAGCACTTTCAGTTCTATAGAATAAATGATTACCGTTTGAAAGATTAATTCTGAGACTTGCAGGATACAACAAAGACATTTTTGTGCCTTTATTTCTGAGTAGTTTTATAAGAGGAATCCGTTCTTTCTGCTTTGTTACTACAATCTTGGAATAATAACTATCAAAACAAATTCTCTCCCTCATAATCTGAATGACTGTCTTCTCCCTTGCCGTCTTTAGTACATTTTCCTTGTGCTGAAATGCCAAAAATCTCCCAATGGGAGGACATGGAGGGGGCACCCACTGCCAGTGGTAGGGTAAGAGATCTATGTGCCCTTTCCAGCATGAATTAAGAACTGATATCCATCTCCAGGGTGATAGAGATCTTTGCTTATAAAAAATGAATAACATCCTTCTGCTCAGAACATTCCTGAAGGCCTTTAACATGTAGGTTATTTCTCCGCCACCTATTCTCTTAATAATCTATTTCAGCAGCTGGTTAGTGTATTCTAATAAAAAAAATTCACTTGGTGCCCCACTTCAGCTAAATGTAGAGCTAAGTCCTGGGATATTACTTCTAGTTAAGTCACACGATCTGTTATACTAGATACCGCTTGTTTAATTTCCGGAACCTATGTTTGCAGCACGGTCTAAAAAGAGATCATAGAGAGAGAAAGACTTGCTTGACTGACTCCACTAACTGTGCAATTTCTATTGTAGGAGATTCAAGTAGCTGTTGAATATCCAGAGAGGTGTCAGCAGAATGATCTACATTCCTTGTGGATCGCTCAGTCATGGTGGATCTAGTGTCTGCGACTTGCAACCATAAATGTTTAAGATTTTAGGTTTCCCCATTGGTTTCTTGAGTGGCATTGCTTCTAGTAGATTTAAAGATGCAATCTTCTGTCTAAATGTGTAGATTTAAAAGTTAGCATTGCAGCAAAACAGGGTTTCTACTAGAGTCTCTCAGAGCTAGCAGGAGCGCAACTAAATGTAGAACCAAAAGTCCCTGTAATCGTGCATTTTACTAAAAAGCTATTCTAGTTTGTATTGCTGAGATTTTAAAAACTCATTCCATATGTTATTTGCCTACTTATTAACTTGTTAACTTGCATTATTTTAAATTATTTTTATAAAAAGAATTTTGATAGAAAAAGGCAATATGTATGTATTCAGTGTAAGTTAGTAGGGCATTGTAAACATAAGTATACCCTTAATAAACAAACATTGTTCAGAAATTGGCAGAATGGCTGACTGAAGTAGCAGAAACTTTCTTGACATTTACTTGTTGCTAACAGGCTGCTAGCTGTTGCTAACGGCTCATATGCCTTTGTTTTCCTGATTATTTTACTCCAGCTGACTTTCTTCTGAGGCAGTAATATCAAATGAACTCATAACCATCAGACTCTTGAGAGTCTCTAAAACTTAATGTTAGAACACAGTTGTTGAGATTTTCCACACGTGGAAACATTCACAGCTGTTTTGTTGATCATCTGCTTTATGTCAGTAGTGCAGAGGGCACCGCATTTACTTTCCTTGCTGACATATGTCAGTCTAGACAGAGATTATGGTGTTTCTTATGAAATCGCATGTGCTCTTCACTGATGAAAAAATCTACAGAAACATTTCCATCATTTTTTTCTGTATGTTAGTCTTTCTCCATGGTCTCTGGATCTTTCACAACTATAGAATTTGTCACATTTCCTTTCAACACATTCTTATATCTAAATTTCTTTTCCAGACTCGTTTTAATACTTGTCATTTTCTTTAGCCATCATCATAAACTCCATAATTGCAAAGTTCTCTACATCAGAATAAGGAATATTAGAGTCAGCCATGTCTGGGTATTACTTAATTCTGTCCCTCCCCGCCTCTCCAGGTCCATGACAGAGTTAGCACACTATTTCTTGGAAACTCAAGTAAGTCCAACTAGTAGAATATGAGAGTTTTCTAAGTGTCTGGGGCAACAGCGTGTCCATTCAGAATAAAGGTTTTCTGTAGTAACTACTGGAAAAGATTTAGGTCCTGTCAGGTTATAAAATATAATAAATCTTTTGATGATTTTTTTGTTGTAAAACTAATAAAGACTAACATGCAACCTATGGAGAATGTTAACCTGGGCTTTATACACAAAGTCTAAAATATTTGTATTTTTTTTTAATTCTGTCTTACACGGTAGTTCTGAGGTCCCTGTCCTAGCCATCTCCATAATATTTGTTATGTATTTTGCAATTTCTGAAATGTATTCTTCATATCAATTTCTCTGCATCAGAACACAAGCATTTTATAAAATGGATACATTTATTAGCACTGTGATGTTGTAAAACTATTTTACGTTTCATTTGTTTCCACATGCCAGAGTCAACATTCTCAGTGAAGATGTTCTCCTTATAGTCTTTAGTGCAATCTAACACTTCTGGTATTGTCTACTCTTTTATTATTGTCAGCTGCTTTCATTTTGTCAAATCCTTCTCCTTTTTAATTGAGACAGAGGAGTTGCTGTCTCCACCTTGCCCTATGAATCTAAGTGATGCTATATTAACAAGGAATTAAAAGCAGAACGTGCTATCATAATCTTTACATACAACAGGAAGTCATCCACAAAGGGACCTAAGTATCATGTTTATTAAATAAAACATCACACACACACACACACACACACGCACGCACGCACGCACGCACACACACACACACACACACACACACACACACAAGAAATGCACAATTTTTGATGAAAACCAATTAATTTGTGGAAAGGTAGAAATGAGGTGGTGCTGCAGGTAATTTGTGACCAGCCCAGCCCCCAGTTGCCACATCCATTGATAAGCAAACTCATCATCAAATTAAATAAGTAAAAAAATCTAAAGTGGTATCATCCTTGCTTTCCTGTACATATCTCCAAAATATTTGCGCAGTCTAGAACCAATAATCAGTAATACCCAGAATGATAGTTAAAGTTTCTTAGAAGGAAGCAGTCCTTGACCTGAATGAACTGTAAAAGTCAAAAGAAAGAAAAAAATAGCAGAATGCCTGCTAACTCACAAACTTACCATTTTTTAGCAGTCAAATTACAATTTATGGTCATAAGTATGGAATGTTTTAATAAAGCTGTGTGCTTACAATCAAGTGGAGCTAAAACTTTGGTCAATGAGGAATCATATTTATTCTATAGAATACAAAAACTTTCACTATCACATACATGCATAGCATAAATCATTAAACAAAGATAACAGATGGTACAAAGTCACCTCAAGGATTAATGCATCCAGGACACACTCAGCTATTCATAATGTCATACCTACCATTATAGTCTATTATACCATGATCCCCCCAAAACGTGCACGCTGATTGGCCAGCGTGCCTGTTGTAAATCGAGTTATACTAATGGAAAAAGGTCCGGTCGCCCGGACTTTTTTCCATTAGTATAACTCGTTTTTTTTAAACACTGTCTCGCTATGTTAAATGGGTTTAACATAGCTAGACAGCTTTAAAATAAGCAACGGAGATCTCCGTTGCTTATTTTAAAGCTGTCTCGCTATGTTAAACCCATTTAACATAGCGAGCAATGTTAAAAACGGAGAAAGCAAGATCTCCGTTGCTTTTTGGTGTCTCGCTATGTTAAATGAGTTTAACATGGCGAGACAGTTAAAATAAGCAACGGAGATGTCCGTTGCTTATTTTAAAACTGTCTCGCTATGTTAAACTCATTTAACATAGCGAGACATAAAAGCAACGGAGATCTTGCTTTCTCCGTTGCTTTTGCCAACTCTGATGTACTGCGCGAGGCGCAGTACATCAGAACTACCGGATGCCAGACATCTGCGGAAGGGCAGTAAACAGGCATTATACTATGCCATTATTTAAGAAAAGTAACAGTTTCTTTTCTTAAATAATGTCGTAGTATAATAGCAATAACCACTTCTGGGTGTGGGTAATGCTAAATTTACCCACGGTTGGCTTTGTTTGGTCCTCGGGCTTCGCCCGGGACCAAACCACGCCAACCGTGGGTAATTAGCATTACCACACCAGCGTATTGCTATAATATTAGAATCCCATAATAAGACTTAACAATATACAACCACCAATAATCAGCAATTTATAAGAACAATATAATCCCTTTGACTCTTGGTTTAAGGCCAAGTAGGGGATGTTTATGTTCATTCAGGAACTTAATATGTGAGGTTGCATGCTAGAATGTAGCACTTGATATTAAAAAATCTACAGAAATGTAATATCAACCAAGTAAACAAGTCTTCCATGAGAAATAGTTAAATAATGGGGCTACTTCCATCTAGCTATATTATTTGGTGGTATATAATTAGATCCAGGGACTATGCTAACAAGTAAAATCATTAGCGTTAAGAGTTTGTAATTTGCAAACTCTGAAAGTTTTGTCATTGGGTTTTCCTTATTATAACTGCACATCAATTTAGATGAACGTGATTACTGAGAAATAAAACATACAGTGGTTGGTAATTTTTAAAAAATAAAGGCTGAGCATCATCATTGTATCAATTCAGCAAATTTGCATAAGACATTGCTATCCCAAATGAATGAGCCTTCAACTGCACAGGTTAACTGCAGTGATTGACTGAAAATATTGTACTACTCTCTGAATTTTTTAATTTGGGGTTTAAAAGTAATGTCAATCTCATCTCAGATACTCCAGCAAAATAAATAAATATTCAGAATACAAACATGATAGTTTTAAGTAAACTGTAATATGCCTCTTTACTAAATAGTGCCACTTTTTTGGGCTGCATAATACTGTTATGATTTAAAGGAAGAGTACAAACAGAACACTCATAGATGCTTTAATACAGGCATATCTACATAATGATTGTACCATACTGAACTATATGCTTTCTGACTTCCTTTCCAGCTTCCTTCTAGTATTTTGCTTGTCTTCATCATTATTTGTGCATCATTGATGTGCTTATTTATTTGCTTGTTTAATTTGCAAACTGGATAAAGCTATTAGAAGAAATTCAAGTGACTCATTCATGGTCAGCTTGAGGTTATGTGACCTGCTAAATGTCATGCTGCAGCCAAATGAAGACTGATACAATAAATCCCAGATCTACAGGATAAAGCTCATTAGGAGTCCCCAACCTTAATATTCTTTTTTAAAGAACTTCCATCGTTGTTTCTGACATTCACATCTTTTTCCTTCTTTTTGATTTATGCCTTAAATTCAGACTTTTTTATGCTGTTATGGTACTTTATGTATCTAAGTTGTTCTCCACATTGGTCTCCTTTGAAGTAAAAATAAAACCTGGACCCCCAGCTAAACCTGGAATATTCAGGAACTATTCTAAGGCTAACCTCCTGCTATTAAGTGAGAACCTGGCAAAATTTCAAGCCCCCATAAATCCTGAGAACACTGCTGCCTATGCAGAACTGTTCACAAAAACTCTGTACAAGCATGTTAATAGCTCCATAGGGGCAGCTGTACCCACCAGGAAGAAGTACAGCACTAACTCAAAACACAAGCCACCCAGGAGGAATCACAATATCAATAGGCTGTATAACAGGAGGAAGAAAAGCATGGCAAAAAGTAGGAGGTGTAGTACCCAGCAGGATAAACACACTCTCACCAAACTAAACAAACTGCTCAGAGGGCAAATAATGTCTACCAAAGCCAAATTTAATGTTATGTTTGGCCTCCCAGGCCAAGGAAAACCAAAAAGCATTCTTTAGCTATGTCCACAACCTCAAAGGCAATACACAATTGTGTGTAGAGCTCATTGCAAATGGAGACACCTATACTGAGTCAGAAGATATAGCAAACTTCCTGGGTGATAAATTCATCCCCAGTTTTAGCTTTCTCTCAGCCTCATCCTTCCTTCAGGAAATATCATCAAATATAACTCCCCCCTAGTATCACCAGGGAACAGGTCCTTAATGCTCTCTCTACGATCAAGAATACTGCATCAGTGGGCCCAGACGATATCCTAGGATGCCTTCTAAATAGCAATGAACATAACCTGTTGGGGGCTCTAGAATTACTATTTAACTGTAGCCTCCAAACAGGCTTTGTGCCTCATGAATGGAGAAAGGCAACAGTCAACCCTCTGCACAAAGGTGGGACATTTACAGACCTTGGAAACTACAGACCCATACATCTTACTAATTTTATATGTAAAGCCATGGAAAGAATTATCATGGAGATAATCAATAGAGATATAGTAAACCTGCAGACACTGAACCCAACCCAGTTTGGTTTTGTCATGGGCAGATCATGCCTACTCAACCTGGTGGACTTCTTTGAGAAGGTCACCAAAGCAATGGATGAGGGCAAAATCATTCACACTGCCTACCTTGACCTGGCCAAGGCATTTGACACAATACCTCACTCAGGCATTGTTGACAAACTCAAGAGGTTAGGTACAAACCTGTATGTCACCCAGTGTATACAGCCAACTGGGTCACAGACAGGACCCAGGAAGTTAGAATTGGGGAATCCATCTCTACAAAGAGGTCAGTCACAAGTGGAGTCCCTCAGGGATCAGTCCTTGGACCACTCCTTTTTGGCATTTACTTCTCAGAAGTCAAAGCCAATGTCAGTGGTCTCTGGCTGACTAAATTTGCAGATGATTGCAAATTAGGAGCTGTCACTGAATCTCACACTGACACAAATGTTCTCTAGGAGGGGCTGACACAAACAAACAACTGGTGTCAGAGCCATGGATTAAAACTAAATGCCAAGAAATGCATAATAGTATTCTTTGGGAAGTCATTCATCCCTGGAAACTATCATATGGACAACACACCCTTAGAGTTGACCCAAGAGTCAGGGACTTAGGGACACACATAGATATTAATCTAGCCTTTGACCATCACGTGTCTACAGTGATGAGGAAATCATTTTATGTTGCATAACTTATAAACAAAGGTATGGCATCTAAGTCCAAGGAAGTCTTTGTTCCACTGTATTTGGCATTCATCAGACCTATCATTAAGTACAGTGCCCCTCTTTGGCATGTACCTAATCAGGCATATCCAGCAATTGGAATGCCCACAGAGGTTCCTCACTAAAAGAATACAGGCCGTAAGTAAAATGTTCTATGCAGACTGCCTCAAGGCCTTATCCCTGTATTCTGTCCCATATAGGCTTTTGAGGGGAAACCTATGCCTGGCATACAGGGCATTCTCGACCCCACTCTGATGGACCACAAAACAAACAGCACCAAAATTACCCATTCTAAAGACTTAAACCTTGCCTGTGATATAAATAGGACCTGCTGGAGAGATATATATGTATCCCAGAGACTACTTCATCTATGGAATAGGTTCCCCATCCATGTGAAGCAGAGTTCCTCCCTAACCCAATTCAAGTGCAACTTGGACAATTTGATGGGAAACCAGAAATTGATCCCTGGTTTGGCACCTATGTCTCTAATGGACACAGGTAACCTGTAAATGGTTCATCTCCCAGGCTCATGCTTATACTTATCAAGGTTATCAGGACTTGTCAGAGATTTGGGATGAATGGCTAGGCTTAAAAAGGCCCTTGTGGTCGTTAGCCTAGTAAACACCTATGAACCTATGAACCTATTATCTTTGTATCTCAGCAGATGTCTTTCTATTCACTTGCTGCAGTATTCATAATCTTAGGGCTCTCCTGCCAGTAGGCGACCAAATGCCAGCCAGTATACAAAAGTCTTATATTACTCAAGGGTATGCAGTGCGTCGCATGTAGGCTGCAGTCAGATGCAGGCCATAAAAGTGATGTACGCACATACCATCCTCAGAACTTTTCGGCCACCTGTCAGAATGCTATTCTGATCATCGGTCTGATCGTTTCACTGATTGCGGCTTCAGTTTTTTTCAGATAAGTGCCCTGTTGGGGAAAATTCTCTTTACTACTGTTTTGGTTATGTCATCCAGGAAGTCAATTGCCAATGTGAAAGACAAATTCCACATAAGGACAGTCATCTACTGTGTCTCTTTTACTTAGGGCCTAGCCACGAACATAAGTCTTGTAGCATTTGCCAGGCCTTCATACCTAAGACCATTAGAAGCAAGCTCTTGTCTCTTGCTATTTATTTAGAGACCTAGAGAACCAACAGTTTAAGTTGTTTGCTAAGGGTATGGAAGGTACACTGAGGGGCCAATGCCAAGCTGGTGAAGCACAAGACCAAAAAACCTAGGCCTGTGGCTTCCACTGCACCTCCACCATCAGACGTATCTCCGGAGGTGTTAGTCAACCCAGAGGCATGTCTGACTTCAGGGATGGATTCACAGGCTGAGCCCAGTTCTGAGGCCACCTTGACTTCAGCCACAAACACATCTCTGAAGGTAGAACAGATGTGCATTCAGGATGTTGCAGGGGAATCTAGGCTCATTATTATGGTGGACCCCAGGGGTAACCACAAACTCTAATGAAAGAAGAAATTGAGTCAGATACTTTTGAATGCAGGCCTTTGTTTGGTCCTCCAACTTTGCATGAAATTGTTTCTCCTTCTAAGAAAAAACAAAAAAAAACAAGCATTTGTCCCCTGCTAAAGAGGCCTGTACAGATTGGCAGGCCTTTTCCCAAAGCTTGTTTTAGGCTTTCATGGCACTCGAGTTGCCTTCTTCTCGGCCTGACCCTACTCTTGTTTCCCTTCCTTCTCAGAAAAGGATTAGGGACAATGATTCCTCTGATGATTTTTCCTCTGATGAAGAAGAATCCTTGGATTACTCAGCACAAATTTCCTCTTCTCAGGAATATGATTCCCCTGAGGAGGAGTCAGTCGGTGCTGATTCCTGTATGGAAGAGATTTCATTTGGTGAAACTCTTCTGAAAATGAGAGAACACTTTAAGTGGGATGCCTTCCAAACCAAATTTCTGATGTCCAAAAATGATACTATCATCTTCTATATGTTGATCTCCCTAGCCCACCAGTGCATCCTGCATTCCTGGTAACCTTTCATAATACTTCCCCAAATCCCAGACTTTTAGGCCCCAGCTCCCAAGAAGCTTCTACAAGGTCCCTGAGGATTGTAAATTCCTCTTTAGGTGTCTTGCTGCATACCCAGCAGTCATTTCAATAGCTACAGATAAACCAACTAGGATACTTCCTTCTACCACCCTTCTCCCTTCAGACAAAGAGGACAGAATCCTTGAGAGACTGGGATAAAGGCCTGTACGTCAGCCAACTTGACTTTCAGGGCCATTAGTTATCAGACACATATGACTAAGTGCTCCTTAGAGCTTTTGTCTCAGGCATCCAGTGCCATTTCAGATCTTTTATATTCTGAAGGAAAATCCTTGGCCCTCTCTATCTTGGGAGCTTCCTCCCAAGTGGTAAGACACTCCATTAAATACAGCTATGATGCTGCAGAGGCTTGTGCCAGGGCATCTGCTACTGGTTCAGTTCTCAGAGTATTTTCCTGTCTTAGGTTATGGCCCCTCCAGGATGACTTCAAAGCTAAATCAATGGATGTGCCATTAGATAATTCAGCCTTATTTGGTCTGGCAGCAGCTTCTCTCTTTAAGTCCTTACAGGAAAAAAACCCAAAGAATTCAAGGAGTTGAAATGCATCTTGGTTTCGATTGTGCCAATGTTTCATAGGAATTTCCCATCTAAACCTGTCTTTGTCCACAGCCACACTCAACATTCCTCCAGTAAGACTTTCAGAGGAGGCAAGAGACAACAGAAGCCTAGGGGTTCTCAGGCACCCTCACAACAAAGACAGTCCTTTCCTGACAATGCAGGGAGTTTGTGACTACCATGCAGATATCTCTCTTTCTCTCTTTCCCTTCACCTTTCAAACACTCACAGGGCATGGAGAAGCATCACCCAAGACACCCGGGTTCTTTCCATAATGAAAAAAGGTTACTTCATGGTTTGGTTCCCCATCCCCCACCTTCATGGGCATCCCTCAACCCCTCAAGAGTAGCTGCCCCACTTCCCAGAGCTTCTTTGGGAGCTTTGACAACAGGGTTCTATTCGAAGGGGTTTCTCAAACCGCAAGAGGGAAAGGCCTTTATTTAAGAATATTCTTAGTGCCCAGAAAGGATGGTCCCTGGAGACCAATCCTGGATTTATCCCATCTCAGCACTTTCTTAAAGGTCCCTTCCTTCAGAATGGTGACACTCCAAACTCTATTCCCTCTTATTCTTCCATGGGGATACATGACATCTCTAGATATAAAAGATGCTTACCTTCACATCCCCATTTACCCCATATTCAGGAAATTCTTACATTTTTCTGTGGGTTCCTGGCATTTTCAATTCTATGCCTTGCCTTTTGATCTTTCTACAGCTCCAAGGGGGTTCACAAAATGCCTGGCTGCAGTGATTGCACATTGCAAGCTTTTGGGTATCCAGATTTTTTCATACCTGGATGACCTGCTCTTACAGGCTACAACTCCTCATACTCTACTACAAAATCTAGAGGTCACCATTTCTCTTCTTGGAAAACTGGAATTCACAGTCAGCTCTAGGAAGTCAGTCCTCATCCCTTCACAGGACCACATTTTCTTGGGTTGTCAAATCCAGACAGAGATAATGAGAGTGTCACTTCCATCTCAGAAGGTGCAGGACCTCCTTCACTCCCTTTTCCCCTTGACTGACTTCACAGCCAGGGAGTTCCTCAGCATGCTGGGATTCATGGCTTCAACCATTCCCATGGTGTCAATGGCAAGACTCCACATGAGGGAATTCCAGTGTTCCTCAGATCTAGGTGGACCCAGCATTCTCACCCAGTGGAGTACAAAGCCCCCTCATTCCTTGTCTAAAGAGGGAACTGCTCTGGTGGATCCAACAGATAGTCCAAAATCCAGGACTACCTCTGCACCCTCTTACCCCAGTCCTAGAACTCTACACAGATGCATCAGGTGTGGGCTGGGGGTGACCGTGGGCAGATTTACAGTTCAGGGAGTTTTGTCTCCCTCCCAAAAAAACAGAACACATCAACATCAGGGAAATGCAAGTGTTGATCCTAGCTCTACAAGCATTTCACCCTCTTCTTTGCCCAGGCCTTCTCAAATTGTTCACAGACAACATAACAGTCCTTTGGTATGTGAACAAGCAGGCAGGGACCAGATCCTATCTCCTTTGCAGGTTGGCTCTTCTGGTATGGGGATTTCCTGCCCAGTACCACCTGAGTATTCAGGCACTGTACATTCCCTCCAACCAGAACCTTGTGGCAGACTCTGTGAGCAGGTCCTTGACTCAATCACACAAATGGATGCTTCACAGGGATGTGTTTCAGGGCATAGTTCACAGATGGAGCATTCCTCAAATAGATTTATTTGCCTCCCCCCTGAACAGATAACTTCCAAATTTTGTGCCAGAGTCCCAAGTTCTCTGGTTTTGGAAAGTAGACACTCTCTGCTTTTCTTGGAAGAAGATGATTCTGTATGCATTCCTTCCCCTTCCTCTAATCACAAAGGTCCTGCTCAAGATTTAACAGGACCAACTAAAAATCTTGTTGGTGACTCCCTTTTGGCCAAGACAGCACTGGTTAACCCTTCTTCTGCAATTAGCCAAGGGCCACCACCACAAGTTACTCCACAGAGTGGACCTTTCTCACACAAAACAAAGGATCCCTGATGCATCCACACCTGTTACCACTATAGCTGACATTGTGGGTGATAGGATTCTAATTCCTTTCAGAAATCTATTCTCTGAGGATGTGCTCAGGGTTTTGCAGGAGGCCAGAAAACCCAATACTAGAAAGTCTTAGGTTTTCAAATGGAAAAGATTTTCACTCAGGTGTCTCTCTAAGAACCAAGACCCACTGACAGTAGGAATCCCGGTGGTTCTGGCTTATTCTTCTGTCAAAGCACATATGTCAGCTATTTCTGCTTGCCTGCCTCTATCTCCCCCTCTAGCATCCAGATTTGAAGTGAATCAATTTCTTAATGGCCTCCTTCACATTAGGCTTCCCAGGAAACCTATTCCTCCTCCTTGGGATCTTAATTTTCTTTTAGAAAAATTTATCCTGACCCCTTTTGACACTGCATCTTTAGCCTCCAAAACATTGTTCTTGAATAACTGTTTTATTAGTGGCCTTGACGTCAGCTAGAAGGGTGACAGAGCTGCAAGCTCTTATGGCTTCACCATCCCTCCTGGTCTTTTATAAGGACAGGCTATCCTTGAGAACAAATCATTCTTTTATGCCAGAAGTAGTTAATGAGTTATCCCTTAACCAGTCTATTCAATTACTCACCTTCTTCCTTCTCCCCAAAATCACAGTGAGAAGGCACTGCACTCCTTACATGTACATAGACAACTTAGATTTTATCTGGAAAAGACTAAAGCTATCAGGAAACCTGGTCAGCTATTTGTGAACTTTCATCCCAGGGCTCTGGGTTTACCCGTTTCCAAGCAGACTATTTCTTCTTGGATTTCTAAGACTATTTCCCTTTGTTACACGCTCCATGGAAAGAGCTCCTCTTCGCCTGTGAAGGCCCATTCTGCCAGGGCTGTGGCTTCCTCTAAGGCATTCTTCAAGGGCTTAGATAACAGTGCCATCCTTGAAGCAACCACCTGGTCTTCTGTTCATACCTTTACCAAATATTACAAAGTGGAAGGCATCTCCAGATCCAGAGCCGGATTTGCTAAAGCCATTTTACATGGCTTCATTGAGAGCTCCTCTGCTCCTTTCTCCTTTGGCACTCTCCCTCAGGTCATGAACAGTGCATATCTCCGGCAATTGTCATAAAAGTGAATATCATGTTTATTCACTCAAAACCTGCACCTTTACCTAAAACATTTAATTAAAAGACTTTAGTTTCAAACTGTCCTATTAAATGCACAAACAATGAAACAATTACATGCTGCAACATTTATAGATTTAAAGCAAGGTTATTTACTTTGTATATTAATATAAAATGTCCCTCATCTTCACACTCAAGAAAGTATGCACCATTCATCTTGCTGTTTGTGCAGCATACATTGAAGTTTCATGTGATGAAAGTGCCTGCAGACTTGGGCTGAGATTTGAATTCCTGTAATAAAAAAACAGATAGCAAATACATACACATTCACTGAGGCAATGCACACAGGTCAGCATAGTGTTGCTAAAGAAGACTCTGGAGAAGTGAAGAGGTAGCTGGTAAAAATGAGTGACTTTAATAACTTTGCAACTGAGATTACTAGAAGAAGAATATGTGAAGACATAACAAGAGATTTGTGAGACTGGTTCGTTGAGCTACAGGATGATTACTATTTTAAGAGTTTTATTTCTCTAAGGTATATTCCCCTGCTGATAGCTGAATTTAACTAGAAGTATATGATTAACAAACTAGGCTTTTATAAAGCTAAAGTCTGCTTTCAGATTTGTATATTTGGGGACGGAATATTTTACAAAATCTGAGGTACAGTGATCTCAGACGTAGCATATATATATATATATATATATATATATATATATATATATATATATATGTATGTGTGTGTGTGTGTGTGTGTGTGTGTGTAGGGCAGTAGATGGAATGGGCACTGCCCTGATACTCAGGAGATCAACACCATATGTTTGACACAGACAAGTGGCTGACAAGTGTGTGTGAGCTCTACAATTCCTGGGCAGGAAAATATATCATTTCTCCAGGGATTGCCTGATCTGGAAGTTATTATATATAATTAGCAGGCAGTGTTGAGGAGCTGGGACACCCCCCCCCCCTGCAAAAACACTTGCTGTTGGTTTGGTCCTGTCTGGGATAATTTCCAGAACATGCACAGAAAATATCAATATTGGTGATTTCAACATTCAACCTACTGCCCTACACCCATATCTATATCCATCTATCTAGATATATATATATATATATATATATATATATATATATATATATATATATATATATATACATATTAGATATAGATCTATAGATATATAGATATAGATAGATAGATATGCTTTACCTTCAGTTGGTCAACTGACAAGAATGTTGACATCCTGAAGGAAAACCACTCTATATCGAAAAATCAAAAATGGAAAAGCTGACTTCCTAGAGTATATGCTTCAAAGTTGCTTCTCTGCACTTGGAAATGTTACTTCAAAAAGCCCACAAACATCCCCCATGTTATATATACTAGCACTGAGATCACACAAGCTCTGGGGAAAGGGAATATTCCCCTACCCGGGGACTGTCTATCTCACACACCTGTTCACTATCTATATAGTCTAACAAATGATCAATTAAAAAGAAGTCAACCAAACCCCATGTCGAACAAACCAATGGAGCTCATTGAGAGATACATATATATATATATATATATATATATATATATATATATATATATGGTTCTACCTGACATAAACGAAACACCGACAACGCAATCACCGAAACCACATAACCGACAGTACAAAAACACGAAACCCCACATGCCCGACAACGAAATAACCGATGGTACACAAACATGACACCTCATACACTGCATACACCACAATCACAACAACCAACAAACAAAACACATTCCCCGTCCAAAAACCACATACACAACACAAGCACACCAAAATCCCTACAAACCCACACTAAACCTCACATACACAACTACCTACAACCCTAACCCAAACCCTAACCCTAAGGTCCGTCATTACCGCACACTTACCTGACCCGCTCCCTAACCCTAACTCACTTATCCCGCCCCTAACCCAAACACAATCACTACCGCACACTTACCTGACCCGCTCCCTAACCCTAACTCACTTATCCCGCCCCTAACCAAAACGCAATCACTACCGCACACTTACCTGACCCGCTCCCTAACCCTAACTCACTTAACCCACCCCTATCCCCACAGACCGTCAATATCCACACTTACCTTACTCGCACCCTAACGTCCGTCACTACTGCATACTTACACAGCCTTTTCCCATGTTGGCATCCTCGGCGTCGGTGCTTTCATCCGTCGGGTCGATCTTCTGCACTGTCGATCTTCTGGGGCCCGTTGCGTCGGTCTTCTGAACTGTCGATCTTCTGGGGCTCGCGATTTCCGTGTCGATGTTCTGGCGTGTCGTCTAACTGAGGTAGAACCATATATATATATATATATATATATATATATATATATATATATATATATATATAATCACTACAACATTTCGAAATCCCAACATCTCGAGTTTCAGCATATCGAGTTCAGAATGTTGGAATCTCGAAATTGTGAACCCCCCCAAAACACCACCCAACACACTAAAATATGTGTATGCAGGGGGGGTAAGCCCCCCCACAGCCCCTGCAACTTAAATATATCAACTCCGAGATCGCACTACAGTGAGGACAAGGGAAATTTCCCGGTATGCCGATTTCTGGTCAGGATTTCGACGTTTTGAAACTTCAAATATATGATCTTTGATCATATGAAATTCAAAGTTTTGAGCTTCGAAATTCTGAATGGAACCCATATAAATATATATATATATATATATATATATATATATATATATATATATATATATATGAATATGTGTGTGTATGCTGAGTACACATACACACACACACACACACACACACACACACACACACACACACACACACACACACACACACACGTATTTGTAATCATATTTTGCTGTAGCTATATGTTTTGGTTGTTGTGTTATTTGGACTGTCACTTGCAGAAAAAAAGCATTTAGAAAAATTTTCAGTGAATAATGAACTATAAAGTGTTATATCCTCTCCAAAATTATATGATTCACAAACATATTTTTGTCACACTGAAGTACTTCCATGAACTCAGTAAGTGAGATAATGGTATTCCTAGGACAGTGGAAGCATTTTACTGTGTTCTCATGTTCATATTACTTAAATGTTCCATCCTCTCCTCCCATAATATGCATACTGTTATGGTACATAAATAAGACAAAGTCATTTTATGCCCTTTACTTTATTGTGCATATGTTTCATCCTTACCATGGCTGTTTATGCTATCACATTGTTTATGACAACAGCAGGGTGAAAATTATGAAGTTATATTTTAGAGGTGTTTACAAGAATACAATTATATTACTTGCTGTACTTTGTAGATAAAAGAAATAACAACCTGGCAATAAAAATTCAACATTAAGCCACAGAATGTCAACATGTTATGATATATAAAAGACAGTCCTTCAGACTCTGCAAATAGCAAACATATGCTGTCTTCAGCATTAAGTATTAACTTTCGGATTTCTTCCTAAGCAGACACATGCACACTTTCCTTATCAGCAGGGAAAGAAAAAAATTGCTATAAATCTTCCCTGATGGAAAATTATCATTGACCTTTGCTGTGACACTACTGTAAAATGCTGATACAGTATCTTCCATAACAAATTTAGATAACGTATTCTGACATAAATCCTTCCTGAATAAGATAATTTCTTCTTTTGGCAACAAAAAGAAATATTTTCACACACACACACACGCTCGCGCGCACACACACACACACACACACACATATATATATATATATATATATATATATATATATATATATATATATATGTGGATCTACTTCACAAGCTCAAAGTTTCAAAACTTTGAAATGCAAGTGGTCGAGACCATAAGATCAAAGTTTTGAAACTTTGAAACTGTAATAAAAAATATAAAAACAAAAAAATGTTTTTACATTTTGGAAATGTTACTTCAAAACACCCACAAACATCCCCCATGTTATATATACTAACACTGATATCGCACAAGCTCTGGGAATCTCCTTCACAAGTCCCTCACACCCCCTGCTAAATAAATACACCAACTCCAAAATTGCACTACAGTGAGGAAAATGGTACATTTTCCATTCCGCTCTGTATAGCGATCTCCATTCAAAACGTTCAAAGTTTCAAAACTTCGATCTTTTGATCTCAACCACTTGCAATTCAAAGTTTTGAAACTTCAAGTTTGTGAAGGGAATCTATATATATATATATATATATATATAAACTTTAGTGTGACTTATCAGCAAGCATGTGGTTTCGTAATGTGACTGTGTAATACAGTTCTAGATAAAAAAGATTAACTGATAACATCTGTTTGTCTTTGAAACCCTCCATCTTTGTATTAGTAAATGCTAATGTACACTTTATTCCAAATGATTGCAAATATTTACTGCACTGAGGCAGTTTAGGCTGGAAATTGCAAGAAGCAGAGCATTATTTAAAAAGATACTATAACCACTAGCTGATGCTATGATAATCATGTCATCATACGTGTATCACATTGTCATTGTCAGATTATTCCTTCCCATATCCATTTCTGTTCCCAATAAATCCACTTTTGCCATATGGACACATCCCTAATATTATATTAACTACAAATTACTTCTACAGTTTCCATGCTTACGTAGAAAAAAATTGATGGAAAGGCAGCCACTAGTGTCAGATTAATGATACATCAAGTATGTAAAGAGCACAGAAAGAACACATACATAATGAAGGTTTGTGAATATTTATAATAAAGTTGATTTAGAAATGAAAAATTAAATATGCCTATAGGACACATATGGTTAACAGTCAGACAACAAAGCATCAGACAAGCAAATGCTTAGATTAATTTTCTAGTCTGCTAACCAGGGTATCTGTTTGATATGCAGAAGTCTCCTTTTCATAAAATACATTGGATTTTGAGGAATTTATATGGCTTTGTCTACGTCATAATAGTTTTAACATGACTATTTTGTTAAGCAGATAAATTCATTTGGGCAGTTTGTTTTTCAGTGGAGACCTAAATTGAGAAGTTTCTGTACATAAAATATGCAGTCATTCAAACAGCAGCACAACTGTTAGTTATATGCCTATTTGTTCAGTTACGCTATTTCTGTTTCTACTGCAAATTTCTTTAATAATGAACTTTATGATATACCTGTCATGAGACAGTGTTTCAAGTGATTCTATGATGCTAATAGCATCTATCTCTAAATGGCAGGATTTGCAGATTATGGTTATAGATAGTGCAATAGTCACATCTCTAGCACATGAGGAAGTGATTTCCAGACAGACATGACTAACTTTTTTAAAGCTAGATACACTTATTTGTTTTGGGTGCAGAGAACTCCTTTTGATGGCTATTGCCTGACCAAAGTGTGTGGTGATACTGCATTTAAGAGTGATACAAAAATTAGCATAACACGCTGAACAGAGCTACACGTAGCTTACCTCAGCCTTTACTAGACCATTGATGGACTACAATAAGGCTGAACTAGGGCGTGAGGGTGTATGCATGCATGTTACAAATATTTCTGCCTGCCTAATCATTTTGTAAGGCATGAGCTGAAGGGTGAATGCTTATAACCCCTCTATGTGTAGAAATAGTGTAAATGTGTAGAAAAACATGCATATCCTCAAGTGTCTTATAACATTTATAAAATTTCAGAATCTATATGATAATTATGTGTTTTTTGTATATTTTAATGTAAAATTGTTCCCTCAGCCATTTTAAATAATTGATTGCTGTGCAGGTTTATAACTTTTTTACTGTGCTGAATTTTGGTACGAAGTTTTCAGGATAGTCATTTAAAAGATTTTTCTGTCAAAAATTTTGTGTGCTGTTGCACAATCCAGTTTATAAAGATGTGCTAACACTACTAAATGAGCAAACTGTACATTAAACCCTGATTGGAGAAGGAACATTTTCTAGCAGGGTGTTAATGTGCTGGTTTATGCCCATTGAAAAACAAGTCTGATGTTTTATGACAGGTCAGATAGTTAAAATGCAATCAGCTTCCACTTTTTACCCATGCTAAGCAGCATTTTGCTGTTTATCAATAATAAAATTAAAAGAAAAACTAAACTAATAAAAATCTGTGTGTGTGTGCGTGTGTGTGTGTGTGTGTGTGTGTGTGTGTGTGTGTGTGTGTGTGTGTGTGTGTGTGTGTGTGTGTGTGTGTGCATTTGTATGTCAATGTTTGTGTTTGCATGTGTGCTTGTAAATGTGCATGAGACCATAAGTGAGAGTGAAAGAGAAAGATACATAACAAAAAGGGCTGACTGCAACAGGCAGTCTGTAAGCATGTATTCTTTAAACATTTAAGAGTTATGTAACTTTTAATCTTTGACATTATTTACTTACTTTAATCATACATGGTTTAACTAAAAAAAAATCTCTGGGCTGCATGAACCAACAAAATCACAGTGGGTGGGGGGTGGTGAAGAGTTGCAATGACTTGCATTTTATTTATTTATTTTTATATTCATTTGCTGACACAGATATTTCTGAAGGTGTGTTTATACATAATAAAGTTGTTGTTAAGTGCTGTGTATGTCTGTTTACATCTATGTATATAAGATGAATGTCTGTTGTTCTGTGTTTATGTATGTGTGCACTTTTCTCTGTATGTGTAGGTGAGCCTGTATGTCTGTGTTTCTGAATATGTGTGTGTAGACATGTAGACATTAAATACTCATATAACTTCTATATTTGATGAAAAATATTTTCTCTGGCATATATATATATATATATATATATATATATATATATATATATATATATATAGAGAAGACAATTTAACAGATGTCTATTGTTTCTATTTGAATATGCTTTTACATTCATGCAATGTTTTAGTTTTGTGCACTGCATCTTCAAATTTGCCTCTTTGTTCAAACATTGCTCGGCAGAGTCTTTCTGCTGTGTGTGTGTGTGTGTGTGTGTGTGTGTGTGTGTGTCTGTCTGTGTCAGTAATATGACTCCTAGGTTAGAGCTGATGTTTTCTGTTAAGGTGTTTTTGCTTCATGTTGCCAACTTACTATATTTCTTTACACTGCATAATTTCCTATTCGTGGGTTTCATGATTATCAGACTTACTAATGTATTTGAGATGGATATGTATGTTTTTGGTGTTGGTTATAGTGTTGTTTGTTGATTTACTCTCTCTTATAGTTTTTTGTTGTTGATGTACTCTCTCTCGTTCTCTCTCTCTCTATATATATATATATATATATATATATATATATATATATATATATTCTGTGTTTGATATCTTTCCCTGATAATTAATGTTTCAAGATGGTGGCAGTTTGCTGGATTTTGAAGTCTGATTGTATATGGATCTGGGAATTAATATAACCTGCGTTAAATTCATCCTTTTTAAATAACCCCTAAAAGCGTATCTTTTCATATTTCCTTTCCTATTTTATAATGTGATATGATATACACTACTGGGGGAGTCAGATTTCTACCAAGCAGTCTGACTGAAAACAGCTCTATTTGACAGATATAACTTGGTAAGCAGCGTGCATGACTATACACATCCATTCTCTTCTGGTAAGACTCAAGACCTGAAAAAAAAAATACAAGCACTGTTGGTGACTCCCTGTTGAGTGCGGAAAGTAAATCAATCTCTCTCTCTCTCTCTCTGTATATATATATATATATATATATATATATATATATATATATATATATATATATATATATATATATACATATATATTTTTTTTGTCTGCTTAAGCTGATAGAACTGCTTTCTCGTTTACCTGGTCCATTGTGTTTTCTGTTTTAAGTAATCTGCTTGCAATGTTTTTTTTGTTCTATGTGGCACACAGAAACTTACATTGCCTAGGTTGTACATTTCACTTTTTTTTTGAATTGATTAATTTGCTTCTTGATTGATACTTAAATACACAGAGTCTTTCTGGGTCTTTGTCTTTTCTGATAAGAATCAAGATCTGCAAAAACTACAGACACTGTTGGTGACTCCCTGCTGGGTGAGGAAAGTAAATCTGTATTTTTTGTCTGTGAGTTGCTTAAACTGATAGACCTTGTGAGGATATCAAATATTGTTATATGTGTTAGCATGACTGTCTGGAGTTTTGTAAATACTTGTAAATAATTATAAATGACCTTGTGTTATATATGCCAGCATGACTAACTATAATTTTGTAAAAAAAATGTTTTTTTTTTTTATTACTTTGATATATGTAAGATGTTTGAATCAAACAGTGTTCTTTTGGCTGACCAAGTATACCTGTTGTTTTTAAAAGAATTCTGAATGTAGATTATGCCAGTCAGGTGACCTAGAGTGATGTCATTGTGTGCCACAGCTAAAAGGAATAGAATCTCAACAGCAACTATTTTGTTTATTTTCTAAAAGTCTGACATGAGAGAGTAGAATTTCTTAACAGCTTTCTGTGACTTTAAAAAATCTGCTGTAAAAGTAGGTTATGAGTAAGTTGTGCCCTGTGTGTTATTCAGTTGTTGCAGCAGTTGTAATAGTCAGTGCTTATTTTCCAGATCAGTAATTATCACTCAGTGTTTTTAAGAGCTGTTCAGCAGAAATAATAGGACTTGTTATTCCAGTTGCTAAGGACCAGACAACAGCCTGAAGAGTGGACATATATTCTTATCTCGCTATGCTGAAGTAAGAATATCATCTTGCCTTGTTGACTTAATGAGATTAGACAGGGGCAGTTAATCTTTAGACAGTTAGGAAGTGGCAGTTAGATAGTTAGAGTTTTTCTTCAATCAGTCTGAAACCTATCCTTCAGTGTTATTTTCATAATTCCTGTGTGTGAAACTCTGGTTTATTGAAATCAGTTATTAAGTATATATGTGTTTTAAAACATTTTATTTATGAAATATTTTACTACCTTATATATATATATATATATATATATATATATATATATATATATATATATATATTAATTTTATCCAATATAAATTGAGCACCCCTTTTGAAGGGTTTTGGGGTACTTTGACTGGTGGCAGCTATTACCGTGTAATTTGGGAAAGAGAACATATGTAAATCTGTGCCATTCCTTCCCAAGAGTGTTTGTATGTGTGAATATTAAATATTTAAGAGTGAGTGTGCCAAATCTCAAAAACCAGGACATAGTGCTCTGCAGTGGTTGGTGTGAAAATTAATTTGGGGATTTGGAGTGAAGCATATAGGCCAGTCCCAGGTTTGCAGTCTGTTCCTGGCATACTCTTAGGGGAAATTGTGTGTTTTATCACTGCTTTCAGTGAGACTTCCTTACTGGAGACAATGGTGAGGTTTGAGGCTCCTTAGTTTCTTCCTCAAGTTTAAGTAAGGGGGTCATCACAGAGCTGCTTTCTGTTTACCTGCTCCAGTTTGCTTTCTGTTTTAAGAAATCTGCTTGGCCTGGTGTTTTTGTTCTATGTGGCAGGTAGACAAGTAAATTACCTAGGCTGCACATTTCACATGTTTTTTTTTTCCCATTGGTTAATTTGCTTCTTGAGTGATACTTAAATACTCAGCGAATTTCTCGGTCTTTGTCTTTTCTTTTTTTAATCTTAACCTTTTTATTTCATAAAGAAAATGACAATTGTATACACATTTTTAAGCAAAAACTCTTAGTAAATAACAAGCAAAGCAAGGAAAAAATAAAATTAACTATTACAATATATTCAAAGGCCTTAAATGATAAATTATGCATTAATGATGACAAATATAAAAAGTTCCATAAGTATGAGACATTTCAGAAAGAGTTTGAGTCCATTTGAGGTATTTCAATGAGTGACAAAACCTTTCTCCAAGGGTTGTTGGTGAAGTTCTTTGGGTAAATTTTAATTTCTTGGTATTGGTCTCTTTAAATGCCATTTCTTTCACAAGAGACAGGAAATCTTCTATAGTTGGGGAGATGTTAGAATTCCATTTTCTAGTGATACATTTTCTAGCAACTGCTAGAGTTGTCCATAGTAGATATGACTTGCATTCGTTCTAAGTATAACCATCATTTATGTTAAAGAAAACAAGAGATTTACTCAGTGAAAATGAATCATCTATATCTTTCCAGTAATTTTGCTATTCAGGGCATGATATGTAGCCAGTCTGCTTTGGAGACCACCAAACATCTCCGACAAATGATATTTTTAGAAATTCTGCATTTACTTTTCTATCAGGCATTAAGAATGCTCCATGAAAGAATTTCCATATAAAAATACTCTACCATTGAGTCCAAGATGTGAATTTGACAGTGGACAGAATTTTAGCTTTTTCCTCCTGAGAAAAGTTAGGAGTGACCTTTAGTGATGTGATTCCAGTATTTTTGATTCACACAGGACTTATAATTTAGTAGGGTATTATATAATTTAGATAAGATGTTTTTGACCACCATATTGCCTCAGTTGTATGGAAAGATTTCTACATGACCCACCTCATTAGTAAAGGTATCTCATCCAGGGATAAGGTGGTCATAACATCCTATATTCTTCCCTCATAAGACCAATTATTGAATACAATGCCCCTTTCAGCATGTACCTCATAAAAGCACATGCAGCAGCTGGAGAGACCACAGAGATTCCTCACCCAGAGAATCCAGGGCTTTAAACATCTACCCTACACAGATAGGATAAAAGGACTGTCCCTGTACTCAGTTTCCTACAGACTCCTCAGAGGTGACCTCTGTCTGGCATACAAAGCAATCTCAGAACCCCGTCCTAACGGGGCTGCTGCATATCTGCAAGTCAAGCTTGACTTGAGTAACCCACATGTGAGACCTCAACCTGACCTGTGATATCAATAGTAAAAGTAAAGCGCTTTTCATCTCCCTTAGTAGGAAGACGTCTTCAGGTCTGAAGAAGTCTTTCTACTAAGGGAGACGAAAAGCACTTTACTTTTACATTTCCTAATAAACCTTTGGAGTTTTACACCTGCTGGTTCGGAATCTTTTGGTTTGTTTTTTGACAGTTTTTTTTTTCAGTTTTGGTACTGTGATATCAATAGGACAGAAAATACACCCCTGGGATTCCACCTATGCCCCTGCCGGACAGTGGCATAAGATGTTGACTTGTTGGAACATGGGCTAAATTGTTGGCTAGGCTTGTAAGGGCATCAGAGTCAATAGCCTAGTAACTTCCTATAATCTTTAGATCAGTATTAAAGCTATTATATAAAATTTCATATAGATAGGTTATTAACATAGGTCTACTTTGATAAGAGTTTTTGAGTATTCTACAGAGGTCTTGTAAGTAAGTTAGAATACTTTGTAGAGTAACCTGTCTTGGGTTAATAAATCATATTCTTTTAGGAGATATTAAGTATCTAATGTTTTATGATCTTTTATACAGTGTTGCCAGCAGATGAAGTTTTTAGATTCCATAATCCTGAGCATATTTAAATCTATCTTATCAGAAAAAATTCTTGTAATTTTGAAAGGAATTAATAAATCAAACCATGTTTTGATATCAGCATTAGAGTTGAGAAATTTCTTGAAGTTCTTTAAAAAATTCAAGGAATTTAACTTTGTTGGTTTGGTTATATTATATTGAACAATACAGCACATGAAATACTATAATTTGTTAGTATGGTTGTTTAAAGGAAGTTTGGTTAAGAAATTGTTTGTTTTCATTTGATATTATAATAAGGTGAAGGGATTTCCAGATGGAATTATAACTTGGATCAACCGAGTTTATAATAACCTTGAATATCAATGCTCTGATGTAGGTTTCAATATCAGGAAAGTTTATCCCAGCCTGATCCCTTGGCCTAATATGATGACGATATGCAATTCTGTTTCTCTTAGGGTACCATAAAAATGTAGTAATAATTTGTTTATATCTTTAATAAGTTGGTTTCCAGGAAAAACATTAAGAGTGATTTATATATAGAATTTTCAGCAAGGGTGTCACCTTAATTAACTCTAACCTATCCTTAACAGAAATTAATATGTTGTTCCAAATAATAATTTATCAAATTTATAATATTAGATTAAATAGTCTTTTTTATGGAGCTAAATAATCAAAGGAGCTAGTTTGTTTACCAATGATATGTTGATTGAAGGATTGAGTATTTTTTCCATTTAGTAATATGTGTTTAGATTTCAGTTTAATAAAGTGAAGACCATAGATTCCATGAAGGATGTTCATTACAGAGTCTAATTCTCGTAAGACAGTTATTGAATTAGATAAAGTAAGAAGAATGTCATCAGCAAAGAGCATCACTTTGAACTGTAGCGATTATAAATGTCACTACCTATGGTTTTTGGGTTATTTCACATGAGAGCAGCAAAGATTTCAATAATAAGAGCAAATATGATGGGAGATAAAAGGGAGCCTTGTTTGGTGCCTTTAGTTATGGGAATAACTTCTGATGAAAAAGGATTAGTTTGACAAAGGCTAGGTTGTTCTTGTATATGTTTTTCAGAATAGCGATAAAGAAAGGCAGGAAATCAAATAATTCCAAAACACTGAAGAGATAGTCCCAGTTAACAGACTCAAAAGCCTTTTTGATGTCTAATCTAACTAGTAGAGTGTCTTCATTTTCTCCGTTTAAAACTCAATGAAAGTTAGAATGCTTCTAATATTATCATGGGTGTTCTCATGTAAATAGAACCTATTTGATCATCATTAATAATATGAGATAATGGGACTTTGATTCTGCCAGCAAAAATAGACATGAAGATTTCATAGTCATTGTTTAAAAGAGAAATGGGCCTATAACATGTTGTCATAGTGACCTATGACCTACAAGTGTAACTTGATAATATTTCTTACAGGAAACGACTTGTTCTTCTGTGGTACCATCTCAATATATGTTATGTGCACACAGCCATCATAGTGAGGCTCCGCCCTCCTATCTAAACACTCCGTGCAGGGAAAAACTGAGAACATATGGCTTAAAGGAAGGAAAATGTGTCTTTAGGATCCTCACAATGCTGCATCTGTGCATCGGACAAGAAAGAGAAGCCAAATTTGTCCTTCTGGTAACCGGTTAGTTTTTACAGCCTTTACTTTTTGTTGTTTATGTTTTACTGTCAGAGTCAAGCTCTTATACTAAGAACCCCTTAGCTTAGCCTAGCTTGGGATGGAGCAGCACGGATGAACGTCCTTATTTTAAATGCCTTGATTGCTGATGATATCGGCTACTGTCAGCTTCTTACCATGGAAGAAAGAAGCAATAGTTTTGGAACAAAGACCTTGTTGAAAGTTGTTGAAAACCTAATTGTCATGCTAACTGCTATTTGAGAGAATCTGTTGAATCTAAGATTATTATAACCTGATGGCAGTGTTTGTTCATTGGAAATGTTTTTATCTTGCCAGGATTCAATTAGTATGAGAAGCTCTAGAGGGTAATCCAGTATGAAATGATCCTAAAGTTACCGTCTGGGCCAATGATGTTGTGATGAAATAGATTGAATGTAAGGGGAGTGGAATAATGGCTGGAAGTCTTATGATTAGGATTAGTTTAATTTGTTCTGGATGCCTGATCTGAATTAGAATGAGTATCTCCACTGAGTAGTGCTTGTAAGCTCATCGGACAGATCCATGGGTTTTAATATATGGTTTGGAGGACTAAGGTACTTACTAGTTCTGATGGGAAAGCAGAGTGGTTCCTATACAAAAGTTAGATCAAAGAACAACAGAAGGGTGCTAGTGCATGGCAAAGTAAGTGCAATAGTAGTGCGCTTCTGCAGCTCCTGTTAGAATGGACAGAACACATTAACACTGCTTCTGCCAAAATGACATTTGACAGGACTGTCAGGCTGGCATATTTAGTCACAAATGCTCATATCCTTATGCCAACTCACAGAACTGCATTGTATTTTTGACCTGATGCTAATAATAGATAACAAGGAGTACACTGTAGAACTCTCACTGTTTGAACAAGGTTTATAATGGAGCAGAGCAGACCATGTGGTATGCACATGGGGCTCTACTCTAGCTAAGTACAGACAGGCTGACTTTTCTTAAAATCAGCATAAATAATGCAGGCTAAGGACCCATGTTATTGCCTTGATATCCAGGGTAATCCAGGGAAACATCAGCTATCCTATATCTTCCCTAGCTGTCATATAACCTCTAAACAACTGCATTGTCTTTAGCGCATATCAAAAAAAAAAATGATTTTCTCATGCAGCTATAGGCAGGTTTTGGAGGTAGTAACCAAAAAAGGATTCAAGTGCAAACAATAGCTGTGTGATGTAGGACATGCTGCTCCTGGTACTCCCCAATAACTTGGATGCAGTTAACAGTTGTAAGATCCAGATGTGGAGGAAAGTGAGTGACCATCTAGGGTCAGCCCAATAACTGCATGTATACACAACAAGCTACAGCTGATGCGAGCTATCTGAAATCTTCAGACAGGAAGTAATGGATGGGCTAACATTCTGACTAAGACAAAATGGGGTGAGAATGCTGTATCACCCCCAGGAGACAATAATACAGGAGTCCACTTGGTATGACTGTTTGTACTGTTATATAATTCTGTTTAAAAGGGGGAAAAAGAAGAAAAGGAAAAAAAATCTTTTCAACTATATGTACAATGTGTTTTGCATTAACTCTTTTGCTTGAACCAAGTACATGATTTGGCTCACATTATGAGTTAATTAACTAAATAACAAATGTCAATTTTAAGAGCAAGAAGCTCAAGTGTGGGTAGTAAGTTGGATTTTGGAATGTTGGTAATTCTTTGTAAAATAGTTAGTCATGTAAATAGTATTTTTTATCTCTTTCAGATAGAAGTAGATTGTGGTTATGCATGGGGGGACGTCTGAGAGAGGAGGCTGTCACTATACCCTATTATTACTATATACTTATCCCAACAATAACAAAAACAAAAATACTTATATATAAACATCTCTACTGGCACTCTAGCTATTTATCCCTACATAATCTATATACCCCTCTATACGTAAAATCTCTTAACTCTAGCAATAGAGTCCAAACTCTGCCAACCCACTAAATAAATCTGAATGGTATCGATAGATTCATGGAATATTAAAGGGTTACAAAATAAAAAAAAGGAGCCTAGTACTACATCTTATTCAAAAATCTCCTTTTGAAATTACCCTTATACAAGAAACGCACATGACAAAGGAGCAATAGGTGAATGACACTAAAAAGAAGTGGATAAAACAAATAATAGCTGCAGGGAACTGTACGGTCTCCAAAGGGGTAGCAATAGTTGTTAAAAACTCATTTAGAGGCTCAATCATAGCCACTGGTGGAGATCCAAAAGGCAGATGGTGCTATCTAACATGCTCTATCCCATGCTTTAACAAACAAATACTTATATTAAACGTCTATGCATCTTGCTTCCATCGATCCTCTTTTCTATATGAAATATATACACTTATCGAAAAATTCCACAACCACCTAATGATCCTTGGGGGTGACTGGAACATAAACATTAGACCGGAGCTGGACAGAACCTGCAAATCCAACAGACAACCTTTGGGTATTACTAACACTCTAAGTGATATAATGGATGATTTTAAGTTATTTGATCCTTTTGAACTTTTCAGAAATGACCCCTCTATTAGTAACTACACATTTTTCTCAGCGTACCACAAATCCTGGTCCAGGATAGACTTTTTTTAATCTCAGCATTGTTTTCATCTTATGAAATAGTATATAACAGTGACCCTAGAACTATCTCTGACCATACCAAAATTAATCTTAACTTAAATATCTATAAACCTAATCATGAGAACCGCATCCCTACAAATTGATCCCTTAATCCTAACCTCTTGAATAACAAGACCCTTCACCAAGAAATCCAAGAATTCCTTTCACAGACTACAAGTTTTTTTGAAAAGACAGACATCTCCCTAGATATACAATGGGCAGAAGCTAAAGTCACCTTAAGAGGTATCATTATCCAAAAGGCATCCCTAATTCAGAAACAGTCCAAATCATGTACCTTGGCACTAGAAACAGAACTAAGAAGACTAGAATCAGACTTGCAAACTAAGTTTTCTGTAGATATTGAAAAACAGATGATCACCCTTCAAAAACAACTATACGAATTACACCTAAATCAATACTCTCTTATGGAATCCAGACTTATTCACAGATACGCTGAATGGGCACAAACCCCTTCTAAAATTCTAGCAAGGATAATAAATATTAAGCCCCCACCTACCACAATAAAACAAATTAACCTTAGGGGTAAATCCTACTTCACAGATAAAGAAATCATACATGTATTTCAAGAAGTGTATAAAGAAATCTATGGACCCCAATTACTCAATTTATAAAGCCTAGATTACCCTTTCCTAGATGAACTGCAGTTTCCAGTAATAAGTGACACCCACAACAAACTACTAAAGGCACCTATAACCGTGAAAGAAATAATTTTAGCCATCAATAAACTGAAACCAAGCAAAGCCCCAGGCCCAGATGGCTATGTGTTGGAATTCTACAAGGCCTTTAAGCAAGTCCTAGCCCCCATTCTACTTAAGGTCCATAATCATATAATCCAATTTGGCATTTCCGACTTATATATTAGTAACTCCAAGACTATTCTTACACAGAAGGCAAACAACACTAACCTCACTACAAATGACTATCGCCCAATTGGTTTAATTAACCTTGATATAAAGATTCTGTCGTCTATCCTGGCTTATAGATTAAAAAATGTATTACCACATATCATATCCCATGACCAATTAGGTTTCATGAACAATAGACATGTATGGGACAACATTCTATCCATTGAACCCATAACCAATATGACAAAGTATGACAAATCTCCCAAATATGCAATTTCGGTTGATGCCCAAAAAGCCTTTGACAGGGTAAATTTAAATTTTTTCTTCAAAATTATGAAACGCTTCTCTATCCCTGATGAATACATCAAAATGGTTGCAGCCCTTTATAACAAGGCATCTACTACCCTAAACATAAACAAGAAGAATTCAAGTCCAATTTAAATAATAAACGGTACAAGGCAGGGTTGTCCGCTTTCACCTTATTTATTTAATCTATATCTTGAAGTCCTCTTATTAAAGTTAAGTCAAAAAACATTCCATCATCCAGTTTTTATATATAAAATACCAGTGAAATATATCGCCTTCGCAGACGATCTAAATATTTATTTGGAACTACCTTCAACTGATCTAGAAAAAATTCTAAGCTCTATTGGCAAATTTTCACAAATCTCAAACTATTCCATGAATCCCAACAAATCAATAATCTTCCCTTTAAACCCTCTTAGCCATAAAGAATTTTTCATTCCAGAAACAAAGATCAAAGTTAATCATACACTTAAATATTTGGGTATTAACTTCTCCCATCCCCAACACGAAATAATTAATAACAATCTATACAAAACATGGTCAAAAGTCATCGAAGATCTCACAAGATGGAAGAATCTAAACCTTTCCCTCCTCTCAAAAGTAGCTATTATAAAAATGAATATCCTACCCAAAATTCTTTTCCATCTCTTTGCCCTTAATCAAAGCATTCCAAATACTTTCTTCTCAAAAATGAATACTATACTGGGGAAATTTGTGTGGTACCCTAAAAATGTCATAATTAGTTATACTAAATTAACTAAAGAAAAGGGGGGCCTGGCCCTTCCAGATTTTCTAACATAATACTTTATAATAAATGCCAGTCGTATTTTGCAGAAAACCAACTTCCATCCTACAGATAAAGACTGGAACCCCATATGGACAAAAATCTACAGCGCACACATAAGCGCATCCAATATTAATCCTAGAGCAACCATCTTTCTCAATCCTAAAACTCTCAAAGAATATAAAATTCACCCTATATTAATAAAAAATATCATTGGGTTTCAAAAGCTGATAAAAATCTCTCGATTTGAAAAACTCATTAGTGATGGCTCAACCAATTCATCTAAACCCCAACTTCAAATTGAGTAACACCATGTTAAATCTTGATAGTTTTCCAATTATCAAGAACTGTACAGTATGGGACTTGTACAGGTTCCGACATGTAGCTCGCAATACATTTCCCTGCGAACTACATCGCCGAAACCAATTGGTTGCAGCAGCAATTTGCCATAGAGCAATACGGCTGAATAGCATAGCCACTGCAGCTGTACAGTAAGAATTACTGTGCATAGTGTACAGCTGCAGCGGCTATGCTATTCGGCCATATTGCTCTATGGCAAATTGCTGCTGCAGCCAATTGGTTTTGGCGATGTAGCTCGCAGGGAAATGTCTTGCGAGCTACATGCCGGAACCCAACTTGTACAAAATTAAAGATTTACCCTTTGAAGCCATCATAGCCTCATTAGCAGTCAATAAAAAATACTATATAATTATTAAACAAATACTATAACTAATATCTCTGGTTACAGACAAGATTAAAGTCACCCCATCAGAATTTCAGCTTTATCAGAAACTAATAACCCAACTTCTGTTAAGGACTAAAATGCTTTCTAATGTAAACAGATTAATAACAAAAATTAAACATCACAATAATATTCTATTCTCTAAGTACTGGGATAGCCAAAACAAAGAAATAACAATTGACCAAAAACTTGAGGTAATTGACACAACAATAAAATTAACCCCTTTTAAGAAACTGATATATACTCAGTTCATGATAAACAATAATGCCTACATTACGCCATTATTCCTAAGTAAAATCAACCCGAATGCCTCGCCTTTGTGCCCAACCTGCCCTAATTCAATAGCAAATACACTTCACATTTTTTGGTCCTGTAAAACTGTTTATAAACTATGGTGCTCCCTAAGAGCACAACTTGAAAAAATGGGATACATGAAGTCAACCCTATCCTGGGAATGGCAATTTTGAATATTTTTCCCACTCTCTATAAATACGAACAGAAACATATTACTGTATGTGCGCTACTTAAAACTTATATTACACTAAACTGGTTAGATAGGTCCAAAACATCCTGGAAGGAGTTCAAGTCTATGTCTATCAAATATGTATTAGCAAGTAAGCTAAAGACAACAAGCAAAAAGAAAATAAACTACTTCCAAAAATACTGGAATAATCTTATAGAAGTTCTTAAATAAATAACGTTCCTAGCTTTATCTCCACTATTTCTCCTTACTCCTATGGCCACGTCCCTATTTCCCTATTATTTAATATCCCCACTTCAGAGGGAGGACTAACTCTAGCCTAAATACTTTTCGATTTTAAGTCCCCAATTCCAGTCTAACCCCTGAAAAATCAAAAATAGAAACCCTTACCATGCTCCTATACCCTAGTATTAGTAGAAACAACTATCTTCATGCTAATACCTCCTTACTTAGTGACAGCCAAATGTACATAATGTAAATAGTTAAAGCAAATAGGTATTAGGTTTATGATATTATACTCTTACATATGATTACTTAATATTTTAAAATGTCAAGACTCCCTTTCACTATCCTATGTTAAATTCTAACACACTTGCACATGGGAGGTTAATTGTTTTCCTTGTAATTTTGTGTTGAACCTATATGTTATTAACCAAGTATTTACTAACTGTATCCACCTTCTATATGTCAATCCTATATGCTTTGGTTGTATGACCTGCATTTGTATTTGTATATTAATAAAATGGAATAAAAATTAAATTGCAAAAAAAAAAAAAACTGACAGAAGAAAGATCAATTTTGAAAGAGTTGCTTTCTGAATTATTAGTTTTGTAATTATTGGTATAATGATGTTTGAAGACATCAAGGATGTTACCTATATCAGATACAGTTTTATTGGTACCTTCATGTAGTAGTTTTACAATGTTATTTGAGTTGGACTGAATCTTAATTCTTGCTGCTAGATTATGCATATGTTTGGTGTTAAAGCATCAGAGTTTAATTTTAGTCTTTCCAGAGCCAAATTCATTTTATGAGTTAGGATGTCTGAATATTTTTTATTTAATTCTTCTATTTTCTTTTTTATGTGGGGGAAGTTGAGTAACATTAGCTTTAAGTGTTAGAAGTTGTGAATGTATATTCTGCATTTCTGAGACCCATTCTTTCAATTTATTTTTAAATCAGGTGACAGTTTTACCAAAATGTAGACTTTTAGCACATCCCAAACCATGATTATATTAGAAGTAAGTGTATAATTTATCTCCAAAAAGAACTGAATTCTGATAAGAGCCAAGGTTTAAAATATTTGATTTTAGTTATATGTAAGCTGGTATCCTGGTTATAGGTATCAACCTTTTGTAATTCATTTGAAATTTAAGATTAAGTGCATCATGGTAAGAAATAGGGCATGGGAGAATTGTGAAGGATGAAATGTTCAATTTTAAGTTTTAGAGACTAAGATTTTATCTATTCTTGTTTGAGTCCTAAATCTATGGTCCATTTGGGAAAAACTTAAAAGAGGTAAAATCCTTAGAGTTGAAAGTATCATATAAGTTAAGTGATTCAGACCATTTTTAAAGAGATTTGCAGTAGAAGTGAGTCTAAGTGGATGGTTATTTGAAGTATCAGAATTATCTAAGATGCAGTTGAAGTCTGCCCCCAGTATAAGGTTACCCTTATATGTATTTGTGATACGATCATAGGTTCATAGGTTTATACTAGGCTATCTGCCCTAAGGCATTTATAAGCCTAGCCCAAAGTTTTGTGGCTTACGCCACCCCTTATATGAAAAAATACTGTACCCATTAGTTTGTTGTGCCTCTGTCCAGCAGTGACACAGAGATGATTCCCTGGGTAAACCTATGATCTCCCATCCACAGGTCAAGATTTCTCTTGAACAGAGCCAGCGAGGTGCTCTGCCTCACATGGACCGGGATTTTATTCCACAGCATAGGGAGTCTCTGAGTAATAAATCTATCCCTCCAGCATGTCCTATTTATATCCGTGTTAAGGTTTAAGTCGCTTGCTCTAGTGGTTTTGGTGGATTTGGATTTTTTGAGGTGGAGCATGTCCATTAATTCTGGGTTGGACATGGCCTTGTATGTCAGGCACATGTCACCTCTGAGCAGATGGTATGCGACTGAATAGAACTGGAGATTCTTCAATCTGGCAGCATATGACAGATTTTGGAGTCCCTTTATCCTTTTGGTGAGGAACTTTTGGGGTCTCTCCAATTGTTGCAGATGTCGGCTGAGATACATCCCGAATGGGGCATTGTACTCGATCATTGGTCTGATAAGTGAAGAGTACAGGGGAACAATGACCTCACTAGATCTGGATGTGAATCCCTTCATGATCAGGTGGGCAATGTAGAAGGTCTTTCTAACCACTTTAGCAATGTGAGTGTCAAAAGAAAGGCCACTGTCAACCTGGGTCCCCAGGTCCCTGATAACCTCTTTTGTGCTTAGTGGATTGCCACCTATATGGTAGCTTGGCGTTTAACTTCAGGCCATGGCTCTGGCACCAGCTATCTGTTTCCGTGAGTCCCTTCTGAAGGATATCCATGTCCGATGCACTTTCCACTATGGCACCCAGTTTGCAGTTGTCTGCAAACTTTGTCAGCCAAAGTCCTCCCATGTTGGCCTGTACTTCTGAGAAGTAGATGCCGAACAATAGGGGGCCAAGGACCGAGCCCTGTGGGACACCACTTGTGACCGGCTTGGAGTCTGACATAGTGCCAGCAACTCTAACCCTGTGGGTTCTGTCCTTAAGCCAGTTTGCAACACATCTTGTGACATATGGGTTTACATTTAAGCTGGTAAGTTTTTCTACAATACCCAAGTGGGGTAATGTGTCGAAAGCCTTTGCAAGGTCAAGGTAGGCTGTATGGACTGCCTTTCCCTCATCAATGGCCTTGGTGACCAAGTTCAAAAGGCATGATCTGCCCTTGACGAAGCCAAACTGGGTCGGGTCCAATGTCTGCAAGTCCCCTATATCTTTGTTTATGAGCTCCATTATGATCCTCTCCATAGCTTTGCAGACTAGACTTGTTAAGCTTATGGGGTGGTAATTACCAGGGTCCGTAGAGGCACCACCTTTGTGGAGTGGGACCACAGTTGACGTACGGCACTCCTTGGGCACATATCCTGTGGTAAGGCTGACATTAAACAGCTGCCTTATGTGCGGGTTTAATTCCTCATTTAGCTCATGTAGCACACAGCTGGGGACACCATCCGGTCCCATTGATGCTGTGTTTTTAGCTTTAGAGAGAGCAGCTTTCACCTGCGCATTTGAGATGTCTGGGAGGCTACACTCCGCTGGGATAGTTATCTCTCCTTTAGGGGGGGGGGTGAAGTTTGCACTGAACCTGTCTGCCAGTATGTTGGCAATGTCTGTGGGTTCAGTGATTTTTGTATCATTTTGGACTAATTCTGAGCATATCTGGGAGTTTCCACCCAGGTTCCTAACATAGCTGAAAAAGGCCTTATGATTGTCCTTTGAATCCATGGCAATTTTTCTCTCAAAATTGGCCTTAGTTGATTTTATGAGTGCTCGTATTTTTTACTAATAATGATCAGGGGTGACTTCCCTTTTATGGATTTTGTTCTATCATGTAATAGCTTTCTCCTCTTATTGTAAAGTTTGTTAATGGCTGGGGTCCACCAGACTGGACGTTTGCCCTTTGTGCAAAGAGTCTTGGTTTTATTTGGGATTGCCTGATCCATGCAGTCCTGGAGGTGTTCATAGAAGGCATTTGTAAGGGCTTCCGCAGCTTGGGTTGTGGTTTCCACTGGCTCAGGGGCCTTGAAGGATACCACACCAGTCTTGAGTAGTGTGAAGTTTGCTTTAGAGAAGTTCTTCACTGTGGTCTTTTTTGTTGGGGGGGGGGGCGGGATGTGGATTTCCAGTGCGATTAGTTTATTATCAGATCTCACCAATGAGGGATATACTTCTGGTGTGGAGCATTTTGTCCCCATGTTTGTGATAATGAGATCTAGTATATTTTCTCCTCTCATGGGAACAGTGACTAGCTGTTCCATGGCATTTGAATTTATGAACTCCAGGAACCGTTGGGCTAGAAAGTTAGGGCTTGAGTAATGTTCCCAGTCTATATTCGGGTAGTTGAAGTCACCCAATATGATGGTGTTTGGAGATACATTTATACCCTCCAGTGTCTTCAGGAAGGCTGTGTGGGGTTCCTGAGTTTGAGAGGGTGGCCTGTAGCATGCCACAATTTGTAGAGCAGTTTTGCCTATGGTTAGTTGCACCTGGATGGTTTCCGAAGCTTGTGCGTTGCCACCAACCTGGAGGTGTGGGTATCCTTTATGAATATGGATACACCCCTCCTTTTGTGGTGTGGTCCGGGTTTTGGGGCCGGAACGCATGATATGAGGTAAAACCTAATAGTGCCAGGGTGCTCTCAGGAGCCTTGAACCAGGTTTCAGTTACAGCACAGACATCAATGTTCTCCATACTGAGAAGGGCCTCGAGTGCATGCATTTTGAGATTTAGACTTCTGGCATTGAGCAGCATTACCCTCAGTTTCTTCCCATTTTTGTTTTCTAGGGTGGTATGTTTAGAATTTGAGCCTTGCCTAAAAAAGGCACTATTGGGGTTGCAAGAGCCTTAGCCAATATCCGGAATCCCAGGGGTGACAGGTGCAAGCCGTCCCTTGCGAAGCAGCGTGGCTTGTCAAGCATGTCATCCCAGGAAGACAGACACTGGATCCCCTTTGAATGACACCAGACATTAAGCCAATTGTTAAAGCTGATCATCTTGTCTCTATATTGTGGCATCATTCTTGGTGAAGGAAGGATACTGCTCAGGGTCAGGGTCATACCTGCCTGGGCTACATAATCAGAGAGCTCCTCTATGTCTCTTTTCATGTAGTCCAGGGAGGTACGTCTCAGGTCGTTCACACCAGCATGGACAATGACTGTGTCATATTTGTACTTGCCGTGGAGTGACCCGAGTGCTTGTGTTATGTGGCGGATTCTAGCACCCGATAGGCAGCTTACTGTGACTCTCTCCTTGTTCAGCCTGGTGAGTGGGACGTCAGTGTGTCTGACTATGGAGTCACCTATGACAAGTATGTTTGGTGTTGTATTTGGCCTTAAGGGCTGTGACTGCTTTGCACACTGATTTTGTGGTTTATGTGTTGCTTGTGGGGTGTCTTGAGGTAGCAGTTGTTTGGGTGTCTGCTTTGGAGGCCTCTGCTGTTTAGGTAAATTTTTCTCAGAGCCTCCGAGTATGTCTTTGTGTGTTTATGTGTTTGATTCAGTGGTGTGGTAGCATTATGTGAGGCTGGTTTTGTGGTGTGTGTAGTTGCCTTCTCCTCCTGTCTGGTCTTGCCAGTCCTGAGTTGAGAGAGCTCAGCCTCCAGTTTGGCTAAATAGCTGCATCTCTCGCAAGTATTTGTGTTATGTGGGAGGAGGAGAGGGTTGTCTGTGTACATGAGGCAGTTATAACATTGCCTCAAGATTCCCAGATTCACCAGCTGGACCGGAGAGGAGATTGACAACTGACCTTTGGACATGCTAGAATAATATTGGGAATTCCTTAATAATTGAAAACAAGGGCCAGTGGGGAGTGAGGGTGTAGTGCTTTTAATTTTTAGTGCTGACTTATATAATTGCTTTAGTGAGCAAGTGCCAGGTAACTTGAGTGCAATGTGTTACAAGTAACTAAATGCAAAAACGACAAACAGTAACTTTCTTTCAAGTGAAACAAGGAAATAAGTACAGTAAGCAATGCAGATATCACTAGTGATCCACAGAAGTGCTGAGAAGCCGTATTAGGTGGAATTAGCGTCCAGGAAATAACAAGCAAACAAACAATAAGCATATAAACAAAGCTAGATTCAGCAGACCTGGATCTAGTCTATGCTACAGCAAACAAGGTGTACCAATTTCAGTAAGATACAGTTCAAATATTCAGGCACTATAAACCTTTAACCAGAAATTCCCAGCTCAGAAGGGCAAAGTCCAGCCTCTTCTCCCACAAGAGTGCAGACCACAAACCTTCTTAATGTAAAATAACTGGCCTGAAGCCCAAGTGCTTAAACCAGAACTAATACACTTGGACACTGGGCTCTCAATCAGCAGTTCCCAACTTAGAAGGATGAAAGCTACCTGTCCTGCCACCACAGTGCTTGCCACAAACCTTCCTAATGTAAAACAACTGGTCTGAAGCCCAAGTGCTTAATCCAAAAGACTTAGAATGATAGCTACACTTTAATCAGGTTACAACCAAGCAGTAATAAATACAATTGAATACTTTAGAGAATGTCTGGATTAGTGCTCAAGTTACACAAACAAAGCTAGATCCAGCAGGCCCGAATCCAGTCTATGCCACAGCAAACAAGGCGCACCAACTTCAGTAAGAAGCAGTTCAGATATGCATGCACTATAAGCCTTTAACCAGAAATTCCCAGCTCAGAAGGGCAGAGTCCAGCCTCTCCTCCCACAAGAGTGCAGACCACGAACCCTCTTAATGTAAAATAACTGGCCTGAAAGCCCAAGTGCTTAAACCAGAATTAATACACTTTTAGAATAACAGACACTGAGCCCTCAATCAGCAGTTCCCAACCTAGAAGGATGTAAGCTACCTGTTCTGCCACAACAGTGCAGACCACAAACCCTCTCAGTGCAAAATAACTGGTCCAAAGCCCAAGTGTTTAAACCAAAAGGCTTAGAATGAGTTACACCAAGCAGTAATAAATACAACTGAATATTTTTAAGATGATGCAAAAGTAAAATGAAGTAGGTAGAAACACAAGTACAGTAAAAGCAGATGAAAATTTTTTTTTTTTTTTTTTAATCTGACCAAGCGCTGAGATCAAAGAAACAGATTTGAGTGCTGAAACTAGAAAACTGGCTAGTTATAAGAAAAAAAACAAGCTAGAAGGCTTCCCTCAAACACAGAAGTGCTTGGGGGGCTCAGAAGCCTACAAATAGTCTATACCACTTAACAGGAAAGGCAGGAAATAAGCTTTATTTTATTTTATTTTTTTTGTCTGTTTCCCAGATGCTCTTTTTGTACACAGTAGGAGTGCCTGAAATCAGAATATGATCTCACTGCACTCAGTTGAGTGAGCAAATGAGATGGGCCCAGAGGCAGGCTGAGGGGCGGGCAGTTTCAAGGCCACTAAGATTAACACCAAAACAAAAACAGGGAGGGTGGGTGGGAATAACTGAAGAGCAGAGTTAAAACTGCCAGTTCAGTTAAATATTCCTTCAACACAGTTTAAATCAAATTAAATACTGTATTTTTTTTTAAAAAGTGCAGATAAAGGTACTTAAATTCTCTTATACGTCCAGTTGAATATAACCAAGTTCTTAGCCGGCCAAAGCTGAGGTTTTTAAGCAGAAAATATGTCACACTGTACCACTTAAATAGGCAAGGACAGGAAATCAAAGAATGTGGCTACCCCCACACCTGTAATTACTAGCAAATAACAAACATCAGAGAAACAACATCAAGATGTTTTTAGTAGTTTTAACTCTTTACTCTGGGAACCAGTAAAGGTTTATAAAGGTCCAAATTCTGATATTTAATTTTAGAATAAGAATGGTTAATCGTCCACCTGGGTCTTCATGTTTATATATTGTTTGAGAAATTACAGTACTTTTTTCCATAAGGTCATGACTCTCCTCTTCTTTGTTTTATAAGTTGAGGGAGCAAGTTGTATGTAATTATTGGGATTCCAAATGTTTTTCAGTAATTTTAAAGTGAGTTTCCTGCAGAAACACAACTTGTGATTTGTTATTATTCAAGTATCTTAACAAATTAGATATTTTTCTTAGATTGTTTAATCCATTAATATTTAGAGATGTTAAGGTTAATGTCATTGAACTATATGAAGAAGTTTGTGAGAATATAATTAAAAAATTCTGTTATAATCCAAAAACTCTCTCACATGTAAGAAATTTATATTTTTATCATCTAGGTATAATATAAATGAAGGGTGGGAAGATATTTCTTTTAAGGTAAAAAATGTGATTTCAGGCCTATAGGAAAGAATTAACTCAAAAAATAATATGTGAAACATGGTAATAGTAAACATAAAAATTTTCCAAGACAAACATGGAATTATAAAAATTCCTAGTCTGATAGATATACTATGACCCATCAAAGCACATTCCGTAACTATACCAACCATACTAACTGGCTCTAATAAGTCTTGTAAAGGAGACTTGTGTTAATATTAATATACTTTAGAACCACTCAATCTGAACATAAAAAGAACTTTAGCTTATGAAATGCTGGCTGAATCTGTAAAGAAGTCTTTGTATGAGACTTTGAGTAGACTTAGATCCAATATTCTTTGTGTTTATGTATATGTGAGGTTAAGTTTAGTTACACCAAAGAAATTATTAATAGCTAGATAAATCAGGATGTTACAGATTGCATGTAGTAAAAATAAAATGTTTGGTTTTAAATAGAATCTTCTCTAGTAATACTAATAGTAGTTGAAAAATGTCCCCTCACAATCAAATGACTTAGAAACAGTAGAAGAAGAATTAATATTAAAACACTTCTACAAAGCAAGCTATGATTACCAAAGTCTACATTTCAAACCCAGTACAAATGAAGATAAGTAGATCTTTAGATGACTGATTATGATCTAGTTGCCGGAGTTACCACTAGTGTTATATGACTCCTATAGATGAAACAAGAGTCTGTGTAGTATCATTAGTTTACTTAAGGGACAGAGGTATATTGGAACATTTTTCTAATACATAGTGAATATAGGAACGGGAATTGACTATATAGTCATCTGGAGTGTGGATCTTATTCCATCCAGGTCTGGGTTTTCCCCTTGATATTCATATATATCACTTTCTCTATGTCCCCTGGTTTTTGACATGCAGACTTTGATAACTCATACACACACACGCATATATATATGTCTATCTATCTATCTATATATATATATATATATATATACATATATATATATATATATATATATATATATATATATACATATATATATATATATATATATATATATATATATATATATATATATATAGATAGATAGATATAATATATATATATATAGATAGATAAATATGTTTCCACTTTATAATCTCAAAATACTGAAATCTCGAATTTCAGTATCTCGAGACCATAAAGTTGAACACTTGAAATCCCGAACACCATAACTGTGAATTCGACATTTCCGGATTCGTGGTTATGGAGTTTTGTGATTTTAAAAATTAGACTTTATGGTATCAAGATACTGAAATTCGAGATTTCAGTATTTTGAGATTATAAAGTGGAACCGTATATATATATATATATATATATATATATATATATATATATATATATATATATATCTATCTATATATATATATATATATATATATATATGTGTGTGTGTGTGTGTTTATATTATATGCCAGTACTCTGAATTTAAATAAAAATTATTTACAGTCCAAGTAGTTAATGATCTCTAACAGTTGCTTTGTATTAAATAATAATGAAAGTAAAGACAATGGCAAGGCAAAAGAAAAAAAAGGTTGGGGGATGTATTAATAAAACAGGTAACTGGAATTCTGGATACAAGTATCACAACTTTTAAGCTTAACTTGTAAGTAAATATAAACTTTGGTTCTTATAGTTAACTAAAATAAAATAAAAAAAAAAAAAATGTATATTCATTTTTATATTACATCTATATGATATACATATGACATTGACTGACTATGATGCATTATGTTAATAACATGGATACTAGTATGAAAAAATTATTATGCAGTGCATAATGTGCAGTCATTTATGCAGGACAACTGGTGTAAATCTTACTTTAACTAGTGTTAAGTTTAAAAGACAGTATAAAGTAGTACTTTTGCACAGTATTCCATGTGCACGATTGTGAGACTCATATGTAAAATGCCAATTCTTATATATTCTGTTGTACGGAAAGCCTTCTATATGGCCCAACTCATAAGGGTATTCTATCAGGGACAGGGAGGAGGAGGTCATAACTGTATTTTCCCCTTTATAAGGCCCATATTATTTGGCCCACATCGGCCTGTAATGCTGTACACACATGCACAGCAGGAGGTTCCTCACTGGGGAGACTCCAGGGCACTCAGGGGAAAAACTAAAAGCCCTCTTCTATTACTTCTTTCATACAGACTTCATACAGACCATACAAGCATACCCCCTTCTTGGGACTGTCTGGCATGCTATATGATCAAGCATCACTGCAACTGGCCCACTCACCTGTGTAAACCTGTACCTGGTCTGTGAGTCTGTGGTGGCATTGATTTGAGATGGTGGTGGAGATTGTCTTTGAATAGACTCCTCCTCTTTGTGCCCCAGAGAGTACCTTTTTTTTTTTTAACTTTTTTCTCTGCAACTTGATGGAAACAGAAAAAAACCCCCCACCCACCCATTGGATTCCACCCATGTCACTGCACTGAGGGGTCTGTCATGCTGTCTTGTCTAAACATGGGCTAAACTCTAGCTAGGGGGCCTAGGGGGCTAGGCCTCTCTAACCTCTATGATCTTACAAACTAACAAATGCTATACAAATACAATCAAATAATTTTCTTCTTATTGACAACTTTAGTGGCAAGTTTTTCTAAAAAAAGAACTAAGGAGAATGAAAAAAAAACCCCTGCTAAAATATGTATATTAAATGTAATAATGTAAGGTATTAGTAAAATAATTAATAATGTAGTATGTTATCTACACACATTGACAAACAACACAAATTTCAATAAAAGTTAAAAAACAACACAGATGAAACTAAAAATATTGAAATAATATCTAGATGTTTTCAGTTATATCACAGCAAAAAATAATCACAAAATGGTTTTTTAGGACTCAAATGGTAATCCACAGCTTCTTTTATCTCACAAACTGTGTGTTACACTAAAGGGACATCAGAAGAAAAATGCAGACTTCAGAAAAAAGACTACAGAAATGAAATGAGAGAAGAAAAAATTTGACAGAAGGAAAATTTCACATCAAGCTGAAAGAAGAAATTAAAAATAAATTTGAAAATGGAATTTAATATTATCAAAAAAAAAAATAGAAAATAAATTTCAGAAATAATATTAAAAAAAAATAAATTTGAAAAATTTAAAGTCATTAAATTAAAAAAAAAAAAAACAAGCCAGCCAAAAAAAAACAAAAAAATCAAAATATATATATATATATATATATATATATATATATATATATATATATATATATATATATATATATATATATATATATATATATATATATATAGCTTAAATTTAGTTATTTAAACTTTAAATAATAATAATTTTGTTAATTTTACCCTTCCTTCCTCCTCCCTTATCCAGCTTAGAGCTTAACAGGCCTTAAGCACAAAATAGATAGAACAAAAAGAAGAATAAATAAGAAGGATAAATGCACTGCCATTGTTTGCTAATATGGGTTAATTGTTTTTAAAATGACATTGAATTGAAACAAAGTGAAAAAGGAGGTACTATTTTGATTGGTATATGTTACTTTACATGGATTCAGTGGAAAAAGAGGCATTAATGTTTGAAAAAAACGGATCATTTGGAAGTAGATGCTTTCAGGAATTTGTTACTGAAAGTTGTTGTAGTATCTATTTTTTGTATCTTCTTTTGTAGATCTGAGGATCTCTTTAATGAAAGGGGTGGCCAGTCCATATCTTCTGGGAGGGTAATTATGTTGTTGTTTATTGTGAAAGAAGACAGTTCATCCAGATTGTTGAAAATTCTTGTTTCATTTGAGCAAACGTATTTTGACTCTTGTTGGGTATATCATTTGAGTATTATATTATTCTGTTTTAAAAGTTTAATAAATGGCCAGCACTTATTTTTCATCACTAAGACTTTGGTGGAATAGTCATCATCAAACCTGATTTTACTTTGTTTAAACTTCAAGGGGGCTCTTCCATGCAATTTTTAGTACAGGTTCTTTGTCTAAATATGAAAGAGACATTATAATAATGGATCTAGGTGGAGATGAGGATTATGCTGGTTTTGGTTCCTCTATAGCTCTGTGGGCTCTTTCTATGCCATAGGAAAATCCCTCCAGTAAGTCCAAGATTTCAGGAATCCAAGTGTTTAAAAGGGAAATGATATCTTCTCCTTCAGTTTCCTCAGGTAAACCAAAGATTCTGATGTTACATCTTCTTTCATAATTTTCTAAATCCTCTAGTTTATTCTGCAGTCAGGTATTTTGTTTTAGGAGAAAGTCTGTTTGTTGTTCATCTTCCTTAAGTCTACCATTAACATCATTCAAAGCAGTTTCAGTGTCTGATATTTTGTTTTGTTGTTGTTGGAGAAGTTCTTTAAAGACCTCAGTTTGCTTGAGACTATTTTCCTTAAGGTTTTCCAAATTTTGTTGAAAGCCATCTATTCTCAAGGACAGCTCCTGTAGAGATAAAGTGACAAGCTGCAGTTCTTTCTTCAAGGCAGAGTTAGAGTGAGATTGCTATGAGCTGTTCATATTCACAGTTGAAAATTATCTACAGGTATTTTGACAAGAAATTTTCAGATGTAATCCACCAAAATGTGTAGGCTTGAAGACTAGACTGTTATTAATAAAACTTTATTATTATTACTGAAGCCTTAATATTTTTCTGAATAATTAGTTAGTTTTGTAGAGCTGTAAAATTTAGCTGCTTTCAGCTGGCTCCGCCTCCCCAGTCTTTGCCTTTTTTGATAAGACTCAAAACTTACAAAAATTGCAAGCACTGTTGGTGACTCCCTGCTAGTTATTTTTCCCACCCATCCTGCTTGTTGGTGATTTTAAGCTGCCCACCCTTACTGTAAATTGAGCCTTATAAGCGCATCCTTTTTTACACTGCTGTTTGTATCTTGAATTATTTATTTGCCTTTCCTTGTGCTTATTTAAAAAGTATGCTTTGCTTCTCGTTGTCTGTTGTATTGATTTACTTGCTCTGAATTCATTATCTAGCTAACTTTTTTTCTGTGTTTTAAATCAAGTGGATAGTGGATTTTCCATCTAGTGGCAATGGGTGGTAGCGTGGTCTGTATAGGTTGAAAAAATGCACTAGGGATTCCTGCACAGTTGTTTTATTGGCTGGATAGCTAATTAATCAGCTTACCTTCTCTTTAATGCCTTTATAAATTCTGCACAGTTGAGTGGCTTTTAGCTTATTTCTAAAAATCAAAGCACTTTTATTGAATAATCACACTTTTATAAGCTGTTTAATTTACACTGCTGTATCTGTATCTCTCCCCTGGATTCAGTAATGCCTACACTAAGTGTTCACTTAGTGTACACCTTCTGAGTGAATAGACAACACAGGTATAACTCAAACCTTCTTCCTCCTAATTTAACTTTTCTACAGATATTTTTGCAGCTTTAAATATTGGTAAGGATTCATAAAGGTTACCAGCAAGTGTAGACCACATGTATACTTAGTGTAATTTTTCTGACTAGAAAGCACAAAAAATGTGGTAGTGATCTTCTTGAATACATATTGTGTATACTTAGTGTAGGCTTTATTGAATCTGGCCCTGTCTCTTTAAGTTTGGTGTGGTAGCATTTCATTCTGGACCCTCTTTTACTCTACTTTTACATTAGAAGGACTGGGATTATTCATCTAGTAGCAATAGGTGTTTACCTGGTCTATCTGAGTTGGGAAGCACACAAAAGGGCTCTAAAATGTAGTCTCTTTATTGGCCAGAGGGCTCAGTAGTCAATTTTCTGTATTTCCAGTGCAGGTATAAATTTGACCCATATGCATGGAGCTGTGCCATTGCCCCGTATAGACACAAATATCTGGAAACATTGGTTATTTTCACTATACTGTGAAGGTTTACTTGTAGTGCCCTTATTATAGCTCCAGAACTATTGCTGCTTAGAGAGCATCTGATTTGGTGCTGGTCAGCATCACTCATTAGGTCAGCTGCAGATTACACTAAGTAAGCACCCTTCCCCTCATCCAGTTACAAACACCTTCCACTCCTACCCTTTCAAGTACACATTTGGACCTGCAACCATGGATGGGCACTTTCCTGCTATCTCTGCATCCAGCTTGGTGGACACTGGTATTCTGAGGCAATGTAACAATAACACTGACAACCACTTAATTCTTAAACAGACAAATACAGTATGTGAGAGATGTAGCTGCACATTGACTCTGGAGGCTATACTCCCACATACAGACACTAAAAGCAACAAACAGATTGTCAGTGACTCAGAAGCATCACTCATCTCACCCACAAAGACCACACACATTGACGCACATATGAGGAGGTACTCACATGTAACTTACCCAAACCTCAAAGGCCTCTCAGTCATAGTCATCAAAAACTCCACATGCATTCAAATAAGACAATTCCCATCACAACACATAAAGCCACATCTAATTGTGGCTCAGCAACCAAGCCCATAAGGTGAAACACTCCCCAACCCAATATTCTGATCATAGGAGACTCCATTGTGAGACACACTGATGTCCCTCTTACCAGGTTGTATAAGAGGAAGGCTACAGTTAATTGCCTGTCAGAGGCCAGGATTTGCCAGATCATGCAAGCACTCAGGTCACTTACCCCTAAGGACCAGTACGACTCAGTCATAGTCCATGTGGACATGAATGACCTGAGACATACCGCCTTGGACTATATGGAGAGAGAGACATGATTGAGCTCTCAGAATATGTGTCACAGACAGGTATGAGCCTAGCATTGAGCAACATTTTAACATCTCCAAAGATGATGTCACAATACCAGCAGAAAATGATCAACTTTAACAACTAGCTTAGCTACTGGTGTCATTCCAAAGGGGTCCAATACTTGTCAGCCTGGTAGGATATGGTTGACAGGCCACACTGCTTTGCTAGGAATGGTCTTCACCTGTCACCTCTAGGCTTTTGGATATAGGCCAAAACATTATCCATCCCCACAGTGCCTTTATTAGACATTGCCAAACAGACAAATCTTCCAACATAACAAAAGCTACTCAAGACAAGCTAAAGATATTATAGCTCAATGCTAGGAACGTCAACAAGAAACTGCACTCCCTGGAAGCTCTCCTCACCATGGAGAATGCTGCTGTTTGTGCAGTTACTGAAACATGGTTCAAAGCCACAGAAATTGCTCTGCACGGATAAAATACTTTTCATAAAGTCTGAACAACCACAGAACATGAAAGATCAAAAGATATAGGTGTATTTATCTATGTAAAGTATAAGAATACCTCAAGACTGGTCAAACAATATGACATGCTTAACCTACTCCATCTCCAACTAACCATGGAAAAAATCCATTACCATATTCTTGTTAGTTATAGGTCCTCCATCATAAACCAGGAAACCTATACGTCATACCATCCAGCCCAATACCAAACTCCTAGGTGATTTTTGCTATCCTTCCATTAATTGGGAGGCATACACAGCAGATAATCAGACAAAAAGGTTCACACCACAAAAAAATAACAAAAAGACGCTGCTCCCAGTGTCAATAAAGGCTGTTCTCCGTATTACTCCTTTAAAACATATGTGTATATAGACAGTTCCATACACAAGAAAAATTGAGGTCCAGTAGCTCACACCTTATTTTATTGACTTAAAAAATATACCACGGATTTAGTGCTTTCATCTCCATAATGGAGACTTCATCAGAATCATCTGTTCACATGTCTTTGCATACACAACTGTTAACATGCAGGCCCAAACATTTATTGACTTTGTAAATTCAAATGCCCTGGAGCAGACAGTCTGCATTCCCACTAGGGAACAAGTATCCTAGATCTAGTACACACAAACATGTGAGAGTTCTGTACCCCCCCCCCCACCAGTGTGCTGTCCTAAATGGTAAGATCAGATCACAAAGCAGTCTCCCTTGAAATAAAGGTAAAACAAGTCCACCCACCTAATCCCAAAAACCTCCAAACACTGGACCCAACCCAATTTGGCTTTATCAAGAGTAGGTCATGCCTACTGAGTCTGGTAGATTTCTTTGAGAAAGTCCCCAAGGCCACGGATAATGGTAAAGCAGTACATACTGCCTACCTCGACGATTTGAAGCAATCCCTTACCCAGGTATTATAAATAAATTTGGAAAACTGGTCATAAGTCCCTACAACATCAGATGGATAGAAAGTTGGCTCACTGACAGGACACATGAGGTTAAAGTGAGTGAATTCAGATCCAGCAAGAGGCCAGTTACTTGTGGTGTGTCACAGGGCTCAGTGCTGGGACCTCTCATTGTTCAAAATATACTTCTCTGAAGGCAAGGCTAATGTGGAAGGCCTCTGGATGACAAGGTTTGCTGACGACTGCAACCTCGTGGCAATCACTGAATCCCCCAATGATAGAGATATCCTTCAGGAGGGTCTAGATCAGACAAATGTGTAGTGTCAGAAACATGGCTTAAAACTAAATGTGAAAAAATGCCTTGACATACCCTTTAGGAAGTCAAATACCCTGCAAATTGCAACATCAATAGCACACCCTTAAGATTAGACTCAGAGGTTTGAGATTAGTTACATAGATAGAGAGTAGCCTGCACTTTGTCCACCATGTGTACACAGTGGCGAGGAAGTCCCTTAATGTGGCACAACTTATAAGTAAAGGTATAGCATCCAGATCCAATGAAATTATAGTCCATCTGGATTCAACCTTCACTAGACCAATAATTGAGTAAAATGCACCATTTGACATGTATTTGACTAGACACTTATTTCAGTTGGAGTGACCTCAGATGTTCTTCACAAAGAAAATACAGGGTATAAATAACATGAACTATGGAGATAGACTAAAAGACCTATCACTTCACTCTGTGTCCTACTGACTATTAAGGGGTGACCTATGCCTGATCTGCAAGGCATTCTCAAAATCCAGCCCTGATGGAGCTGCTACACATCCATAAGTCAAACAGCATGAGGGTCACCTGATCTAGGGATCTAAACTTAGTCTGCAACTCAAAAAGAACATGCTGGAGAGACAGATACATGTCTCAGAGATTGCCATTCTTTGGAACAGGCTTCCTATTCACATTAAGCAGAGCCTTTCCCTGGTTCTCTTCAAAGACAGTTTGTATCAATGGATGGGGAATAGCAAATTCTCACCTGGTGTGGTGTCTATGTCTTTTATGGACAAGGGCATTCTGTAAGATACTCAATGCACAGGCACAGATCCATGTGATCTTCTTGCTTCTAGGGGCCATATATTGGGAAAAATTAGGTTGTACTGGCTAAGCTTTTAAGGACCTTTAAGCTGTTAACCTAGTAATCTCCTATGAACATATGAACCATTGAGTATGTATGACTATAAGATTGTTCTGGCAAGTAAACTCCTGATGTTTTACTTAAATATAATTTTAACCTAAACGCTAGGCTCATTTTTTTGGTCACATTACTAAAGGAAGTTTGCATTCAGACTGTTTTGTCCCTGGCCACGTGCAGTTAAGCTGAGGTATGCCAGTTAGTGTTAAAGGTCTTGCTTGTTACTAGGCAGTTTGTAGGTGTTGGGAGGGATGGGGAGGTGGGGTTTGAATTGTATTAGAAGTTGACTAGTAGTTGAGTGAAGCAGAAAGTGAGGTTGGTTTTCGGGGAGGGTGGGAGCTATATATTGCTTAGCCCGGCAGTTCTTTAGCCTCTTTGGCACCGAGTTCCAGAAATGGCCCTCCCCCCCTCCTCTATTGGTTATAGGCCAGGGCAGAAAAAGGATTCTTCCTTAAAGAAGGAGATTCTTCTTTTCCACCCTTCCATCTCATCAGTCAGACACAGTGAGCGAAGAGCTACACAACTCTATGATAGGCATTTGTTTTGGCATGTAGAGTAAGCGGTAGAGGGTCACTGCTAGCCGTAATAATGGGGAGGTGCGAGTTCCACCATACTGCCGCGAGTTCCACCATACTGCCTTATGTTACTGTTGGTTGTATTTTATATATTGGCTCTTATATTGTCTGAGGTGACATTTATTTCACTCTGCCAGTATTTATTCCTGTATTGACTACTTTGTGTATATACATATCTGTCTCACTTCCTGTGAAGAATAAAATCTGGTCACATCCTCTATTGGTTTGGTTATTGTCTCATGCATTGGGTTCAAGGAAAGCATTAACATGTGCTTAGTAATGGGAAAATGTAACCTGGTCAAGATACAGAACAAGTAATCAGTAGCATGTGATGTGATTCAAAACAGACCTCCAGGTTTGCAACCGATTGTGTTTAACAAGTATGCTATTTTGTTTGTAAAAAGTCAATATTTAATGCAAATTATTCCTAGCATTTATTCTCTTTTCATAAGTTAGTACTAGGCTGACTGCCCTTTTGGACCATTTTAAGCCTAGCTAACTACCCCAAGTGAGAATCAAACCCTGCACCTTTTGTCTGTAAGGTAAATATTATAACCATTATGCCGACCTTCCAACCCCAGCACGTAAGGATGACCATTTAAATTTATGTCAAAAGGTCTGAAAGGTCAGTGAAGTGAATTTTTTTGTTATGAACAGTATATGTATATAATAGACAGGACTAGAGGCGCATCTTTCTGAACACAACATTGGTTCTGAAATCTATAGTTATATTTACCAATCATATTATTTTGGTAATATGGATTTCCTATCAGAATCTTCTATAATAAAGTTCCAGATGACTGATATTAAGGAAACATAAGAAATAAAAAAAAAAAAAAAAAAATATATATATATATATATATATATATATATATATATATATATATATATATATATATATATATATATATACACCTTTATTTGTGGGTGAGAGTCTCTACCACTTTTTGCCTTATATATCAGTATCATTATGTACACCTTAGACTGAATCTTTCTGCAGAAAAAAAGTCCTTATGTGGAATTTCATGAGCTTTTGTAGTTTCTGACAAGACTCTATGGAGGAAAACACTGCATTCTCAATGCCATACTGAGTGATTTTATATCTGGACAATGATAATTTTCATTTATACACATTAAGGGCTGATCACACTTAGTAGATTTTTTTTTTCAATTTTGTTTTGTTATTGAATACATTAAGTGATACAGGGGAATGTTTTCAAACACATCCCAGGCCAAGACAGCACAAAAGAATATATTTATGTAGTGCTTTAGTAAGAACAAGGTTGTAGGATGTTGAAGTTCAAGTATTTTAAGGTGCTTACCAAGCACAATCACCATCATCATAAACCCTCTTTTCCCATTTTTTCTTGGTGTCAAGGTGTTTGGCTAACACTCATCACTATTTCTCAGTTCACAACAACTCACCTGCCTTCTCTGTTAGTCATGCCTCACTGCAGGTTTTCAGTCACACAGTCCATCCTTCTCTCCCCTTACCTTATTCCTGTTTCTCCCAAATCTTTTTTACCAAATCGTCTTTGTCATTCTTGAACATGACCAAACCACTGTATTCTGTTCTCCATGACATTCTCTGCAATTAAGGCTGCTTTGGCTTCTGCTTTGATTTCCTCATTTCTTTATGCCTCCCACAGTGTGCATACTGCTACCCATCCCAGGCACTTGATCTTCATCTCCTCAAGCTTCCTTAGCTGCTCTGCCATCACTATCATACAGAATAACTGGTCATTCCACAGTTTTTACATCTAATGCTTCAGCTCTTGGCATTCTTCTGTCAAACACTACCCTTACTACCTCGTGCAACGTAGCTGCAGCATCCCAGGCTCTATCTTTGACTTCCTCATTCAGACTTTTTTCTTTTCAACCACACCTGCTAGATACTTGAAGCTGTTATCCTGTCCTGCTACTTTCCCTTCTGTCTCATTTTTATCTTCTTCCTCTTCTGATTTCACCCAATGACCATTGTCTTGTTAGTATTCAGTTTCATCCCATGTACCTCCGATTTTGCATTCCGTTTCTCCATCATTTTTCTGAAGCTGCTGCTCAGAGTCTGTTTGCAGTTCCACATCATCTACATGTAACATATTTACTGATACACCCCCTTTCCCCACTAGGGGTCTCTCTATGAGTTAGAACACTGTTTATACTTGTGTCATTGGGTCCTTATTCACAGCCTGTACTAATTCGACCAAGCACTATTACAATAAAACAAACAAAAAGCTGAACTGCATATCAAATTGTACAGTAAGTATAATAGAATCTAGGTAGTGATAAAATGGTTGCTAAAAGTAATAAAATTAAAGTAAATCATATACGAATGTGAAAAGATAAGCTTTCAGGCGCCATTAAAACCTGACCAGAATATGAGATGCCATTTGTCACTTGGTGGGGGGAGGAGAGTGTTCCTGAGGTGCGATTATTAATGGAAAATAAATTAACACCAGATCTCGCTAGTCATACTCGCTGAACCTCTAACAAGTCCAAATAAGAGGAATAATGTGGTTTTGTAGAGGACTAACGGACCATGCTCTCATTCAGAAAAAATAAACCCAGCTCATGTAGAACTAGATATTCTAACACTAGAATTTTAATGGTGTTATGAGATCAAACTGTCAGCCAGTACAAACACGGGAAACAGGAGTAATATGGAGGTTACTGGGAATTGTGCAATAATCAAACTGTGAGAGACCAGGGCACGTACAACCACAGAAAAATTTTATTGGGTAGTAGGAGATGAATGCAGGTGATGTCCTTTAAACGAAAACATGACGATTTTGTAAGACATAACATCTAGCCCATGATTGTCGATCTGTCATCCTAACCCACCCCAATGTCTTTCCTTATCCATGAACTCAGTCTTATTGCCATATAAATAATGGCGGGTTCTAAAGCATGACAGCTGCCATGCTGACAGTGGCATGAATAGCAATGGGCACTGTTATGGAGGTATTTGAACTCCAGACGTTAACTGGTTATCTAAGTTTGGAACCATTCCAAATCTTTGCCAGTAGACATCTTATGCTGAAGAAAGGAGATAGAAGACTGTGAATCATCCCTGTAACAGAGATAGTGAATAGTTATCTTCTTAGCAAGATCTCCCAATGAAGGCATATATACAAAGAATAAAAAAGGATGGAATGGAACTCTGTAGGACACTTGACACAACAAATTAAGGAGATAAAGTATTAACCCCAGATACTAGGTGTTTGGTTTATCTTGAAAGCTGAGATACAAAACAATTCAGTATAGTATTAATGGCTTCACAGAAGTGAGCAAACAGTCCAGTTGGATATTTTTTCTCACTTTATCAAATACTAAAAAGACAGAAACGTACCAAAACAAAATAATGCCACTGATCCCTCACAACTTGGAGATCATTCAAGACTTGTGTGATAGTAGTCTGAGTTTTTTTTCTGATATAGAAACCAAAAGGAATAGATTGTGGACTCAGTACTTACTCAAGACATAATCAAGCTGTAAATAAGACAACAAGATTGAGTTGTAAATAAGCAACTTTATGAATAAAAATAACTTCAATAAAATAAATTTAAGAAGTTTTAATTTAGCTATATTTCAAACTCAGAAAGTGCACATTACTTTAGTTTTCTGGTTTCAGGCATAGGGCCTGCTTCATGGATGTTCCATCTCTACTCGTTAGAAGGAAATCATTCATAGTTAGTACATGTACATTTTTTTTAAATGCTTCACTGGCTGTCACCTCCCCTCACTGATATGTTCATTGCCATATGCTGAGTTTATTTTTTCCATACAGCTTATAACAATTGTCAAGATTTCTTTGAAACAGCATGGAGGCTAATTACTGTATTTTATAATAGAGGTTACAATATGAAGTGATGTGAAGAAGGCCTGCTGGAAGATAAAATCTACTAGTGAGTTTTGTATGGCAAGTATATGATAGGCTGTATAAACTACCACCTAACAAATGTTGTTGAATACCATATATATTCAAGTAACTGTATCCAAATTTGTAAAACATTATTGGCCTATATCACTTAAGGTTATATTCCTTCCAATTTTGCATTTGCTAATGGGATTAGTATAGATAATTTTTTTTGATATTCACCATTTTTTTATTCCACTAAAAAAAAAATCAGCAGTAGTACAGTTTTCGTTAGAGCAATGAAAATGACTTTACCTGTGAGCAATGGACTATTTACTATTTTTATTATAATGGATTCTATGGTCTAGACTGAAAGGAATGCTTTATTGAAACAGATATGTGATATTTACAGTGTGATGTACGGTTTTATGCGGTGGGGACTTGCCTGTACCGGAGAAACAGAAAGAAAATGCAACACTATACTCAAATGGCATTGCAAGAAACATTAAGAATAAAGATTTCCAAGGTCCCAACCCTTGGTTCAGCAATTTTTCAGTGTTGACAAGGCTAACGTTTTAACATGAACCTGGCAAATAATATTTCATCAGTAATTCAGGCAGATATTCAAATGACAGCTATTCAAAATGACACAAAGTCCATACTAGGATACAGATATTTCCTTCATCTATTAATTTGACAGTGTACACTACTGAGTTAAATAGTAAGTTTTAATGGAAATATGTATTAGTACAATTGTTTAGTTTTTCCTTGCCTTCCCTATTCTGCCTGTCTTCCTTATAATGCTGTTTCTGTTCATATTTACTATTCTACATAAAAATGAACAAACTGAGCGAATTCTTGATAATAAAGTCATTTTATAACGTTTTTGTTGCAGTTATTTTTTTCAGCCATCTAAATAACTTTAACAATAACTAGCAGGTTAGAGATTTGGCAATGAACATCAGGAATGAAGGATTCCACCTCGGTTTTGAGAAGTTATGTTTGGAGGGTGGCTTAATGGCTAAGGTGTTTGCCTTACAAACACAAGGTGTAGGGTTTGAGTCTAACAAGGGATAATTGGCTAGGTTTAAAATGACTCACAAGGGCAGTTAGCTTAGTACTATCCTATGATCCTATGACTGTTAGGCTACAAAACAGACTTTTTCAAGACAGGTGTCACCAAAGTCTCCTTTCAAACAAATACAGAGATCCCTACGCAAAGAAAAATAAATTATTTGATAAATTGTAGATCCTAGCACATCAAGGTATACAGCAGTCAGTTGTTGGGCATGTGTCTAAGATGTAAGTAAAAGGTAACGTGTGAAATCAGAGAGATGAGTTCACTGTAATCAGGAATCTGAAACTCACACCAAGACTTAGGCATAATCTCGCCACAAGTTCTACAGTCTTTCCTTAAACAATTTATGCAGATCAAAGCTAACTTCAGTGATACCAGTTTAGTAATCTCACATTCTTGAGAGGAAACCACTATGTGTGTGCATATAGTCAGGTTACTTAGGCTGATAACAAACAAAAGAATGTGACTGATCAGTCCGAGGCAGCAGAGATCTCACTAGACAAAAACACAGTTTCCCTTTATTCCACCAGCTTATTAGAAAATGAGTCATGCTTCATATGATTTTCACCATCAGGAAGCATAACTGAAGAACGTATAAAATACAGAAACTTTTTGTAGTGGGCAAGCCTCTTCCTGCCCCCCCTCCCCATGTGGACAGTTTGCACAGCACAAATGGATGCTGTTTTAACAAATCATGATAAACCAAAATTACATAAAAGGCATTTACATGCAGGTGCTGCACTGAAGTTTAGGTATGCCCAGGAGCATTACCTTTTTATAAAATAGCACTGCCTGATAGGCAATGTCATGAGGACTAACCATATCATCATATATGCTGCTTCCAGCTCCCTACATTTATATACCAGCTCTAAAGTTCCTAAGACTGTGCGGTAGATTAAATAAACCCAAGGCAGCATGAGTAGTATTCATAACACTGGTGCTCTTTCTCTGGCTTAACTACAGGTGAAATTAATTTATCTGCACCACATATTCAGTGACTCAGCTGGTAACGCACGCACCTTCGATACCACAAGACTTACAAGGCTGCGGATTCTATTTCTATGTGGTGCATGTACTCCTGTTCCATTACTGACAGTATGGTGCAGGATAAGAACAACATTACACTGCTGAAGTGCCATCTTTAGGATGAGACATTAAACTGAGGTCTCATCTGCCTGAACTGGTTGCAGCCCAGGTGGATGTAAAACATGGTGTAACATCCATTAAAAAGGAAGAATAGGATGTGGTTATTAATAGAAATCATAATAACAATTAATGAATGTGCAAATACAACTCTGAAGTAAAAAAAAAAAAAAACTTAACTAACAGTTCAAGAAAGCAGAAAGAAAATCTACAATAGTAACATTGGGTAACATATTCTCTCACACCATTTCCGAGAAAAGTTATCCCTTTCCATTCTCCAACACACATGCCAAATGGCAAATTAATAGCATCTTTAGTAATCCAGTTTTTATTCCATTGCTGATATTAAGAAAGACTCAAGACAAACATTGCTTATGGCATGAAGTCATATATTCATCTAGACATCCCATGGATATATAACAACATGCTCATCTTTTGGCTTTGCTAAAAAATGCATTAGAGTTTTCAGCATTATACCCATAAGCAACTTATTTTCTATCACTGCTGTCAAATCTTACACATTAAGATGCGTAGTTATCCTGTAGGAAAATCTTCTATCCCTCTAAATGTTTGATAGATTTGTTGTAATGTTTTCCTTCACCCACAATCCTTTGCTAAACAAATCCTTTCATTTTCTGTTATATAATTCATTCTGTATTAACTACAAGAAGTCCCAAATACATGTTGAATGTATTGATTTTCTATCATTCCAATTAACCCTGTAACACCATTCAGCTAAGCTCTCCCACCCATGTAGCAAGTGAAAACATTTTCAGGATTCCCAAATCCCACTGATTCCTTTTTCCTTTGTATTTACTGTACCTCTTCCTTTGAAATGACTGTATTCATATATGTTATCATATCTTTTCTACTTGATAGCTGCAATTTCTAAAACAATGACATAATGTTTAAAAAGTAATTTACTCACCAAACTATTCTTCACCATTGCCTTAATAAATACAGATAAATAAATATATGCAATGACACATACTAAACGACTGGATGACTGATCCCCATGGTCCCTCACTCACTCCTCTAAACAGAACTCCTCTTTTAATGAGATTTAGGCTACTGATAAAAATTGCAGAACTGCAACCCCATTAACTCAGCTTTCACACATCATGGCATAGAGTGCACAGAACCAAAATAACTCTCTCATACCAACAAAGTAGATTTAATCAGATAAATATGCTTCTTAAATAACAATCCAAAAAGCCATCATAGAATCATAGAATGTACAAGGCAAATGAACTATGTGATAATTTACACCATGCCAGTAACCAATCTTAGACCTTACCTTGTTTTTCAAGGGGCATTAAGCCAGTCATACCAGAGTAAATTTATGAATATCCATCCAATTGTCTAATTCCATCTTAAATGAAGATAGTGTGTGACATTGCTTGATCTGGATAAGATGTTTGTTCCAGAGAAAGGGAAGATTTAGCATGACAACTCTCTCAACCGTGATTTTTTTATTTGTTGGAGCAAGTCCATATTTCTGAATGTAGTGTTCATTGAACTGTTTGATTTTTTGAAAAATGAGAGGTCTTGGACTGTTGGATCTCTAATGACCTAGAAACAATACAGAGATTACCCCAAATGAGTTTACTGGACACTGAATACAGAGATAAGGTCTTCTGTCTCTGCTGATAGCTCAGATCCTTTAGGCCCTTAATCTTTTTTTTGGTCAGGAAATGTTGGCGTCTCTCCAGCTACTTGATAGTTTAGTAAGATATGTCCCAAAGGGGGCATCATACTCAATGATGGGCCAAGTCAATGGTGCATAAACTCATGTTCCATTACTGACAGTATGGTGCAGAATAAGGACAGCATTACACTTGTGAAGTGCCGTCTTTAGGATGAGACATTAAACTGAAGTCTCATCTGCCTGAACTGGTAGTAGCCCAGGTGGTTGTAAAATGTCCTGTAACACCTATTGAAAAGGAACAGTAGGATTTGTTTCCTTGTACATGCATAATTTTGAGAATGATAGCTGACTGCAGTGAGGTCACTTAGTCAGAAATGAAAGATGGAATGTGTAACAGATACTGGCATGAATAATATTTTAAACAAACTGCAACAATATTCATTTCAGCATTATAAATACCAATGAGACTTAGACACCCTGTGTTGTGAACATTGGCTGTAGATGATTGTCACTGTTGAAGCATCACCCTGATCCCATATACAAAAATAGATAAAAGAGGTCAGGTAAGTAGGATAACTAATCATGTAGCTAAGGACTGACTACCTTGGGGCTGTTCAGAATGTGTATCAACACTTCAAACTAGTCTCTCTTTTGTTGTTTGACACAAAAGCTTGCTCATGTTACAGCCTCTTAAGTAGGAAGCCATGTATGACATGGGTGGGGTTGGGAAAATGAGGTCACTACAAATAAGACAGGAACGGAGACATGTATGGACAGGAGCAGGTGATTGTAGAAAACTGATTGCTGATGTGATGATGTGGTAAAGTATATTGGCGTACTGTGGCAGTATGCTTGCTGCTAGATGTTCCCCAGGTTGTAAATTGCTGTAGTAACTCATATGTTAACATTGCCCATTCTACAGATAAAATATTATATAGATCAGAAACAAATATTCAAAATCTCTTTGTGTTCTTTTGCATTTCCATATTATCATCCAGAGTTTATCTAAACAATCCTGCAATGGATTGTGACTGACTTCACAGTAGCTTGGTAAGAGAAGTTTTTATTTGAATTGATATTTTATTTTTTTACATTCTGTTTTTCACTGTTTATAGGAAGGAAGGGATAGCTTGTAGAAAAAGAAAAATTACTTTGATTTATATTTTGTTGTTTTACCTTTAATTTTCCCTGTTAGTTGTTAGAAAGGCGTAGGTTTTAGACAGGTAAACTCTAGCCATCCCAAGGGGCCTAGTCAGTTATAAATTCACACAGACTGAGGAGATGACAATCCAGTCCATATCTAAGCAATCCTGTCTTGGTTTGTGATTTATTGTTCTTTACTCTCAAAAAGAGGTATGATTGCGAGTCCAAGTTATATAAAGGAATTCCAGCTTTTGTGTGGCTTTCTCAACTTGTACAGTCAGAGAAACAACTTTACTGTACTTAATTTAATATTTAGCAGCAAACTGTTTGCGTGAATTTTCTCTCTGAAGTTGATTTAAGTTCTCTTTGAATTCTGTGGTAATTGATTTGGATTATTTTTTCTTTTAGAACTTTTTATTCATTTGCAACTGAATATGAATTCTTTAAATCAATATGCTATGAATAATTTGCTAAAGCACAAATATCTTGTACAGTGTAATAATTGCTATGTATTCTTAAAGGTAACACATGATAACATTGGTGATCTGTGTTCCTCATGTCAAAGGTTGGATTATTTGCTTACCATTATTAGTAGTAAATCTAGACTTACTGATGATAATTGCAATTGTGCAATTGGCATGGCATGGCTTGGAGAACTCTTGTTACATATATTAATGACTGAACTGATGGGATAAATAATGTTAGGCAAAGCGCAAATAGAACACATTTAGGAAAGGATGTGTCTGTAAAGATCACTCAACCACTATGAAACAAGATACTGTCACTGACAACTTTGAAATTCTGCATACAAGTATTCATCGATCTGAGAATCAGAGGATATAGATTGAAATAAAAAAGAAAGAAAGGAAGAAATTCACAATATATAACAAGGAAGAAAAATAAATTGATAAATGTCTGTAAAGCAAAGAAAATAAATACTAAAAACGACACTGCTTTTTTATGTAACAAACATTATAGGGATTCTGTAGTGTTGGGAGCTGTGTGTTTCCTGTTATCCTGGTTCAGATCAGGCCTGGCTGCTCTTTGTAGCTCTCTTTGCACTCACAGCTCCATTTGCTCTAAATCCATTACCATGGATGTCCTACTTAAATTTGCCATGGTTTCCAAAGATGATGCTAGGACATTGTCCTAACACTGAAGTTTTTAGGGCTGCAGTATTATAGACATCTCACATGTGGTCCTAATGCTGATTTTGTTTTACTTTTTTATTTACAGAAGATTTTGTTTAAATTTTTTATAGAGAAACACAGGCCCTAGGCAGATACCTAGGTCATCTAGTGATGAACCCAGCTCTGGGCTGAACTCAGTGAAAAACAAAAACTACATAATGTCCACACAGACAACAGTATTCATAGACAAACTGCACATACTTACATAAGACCTCTACATGTATGTGTGCACTGTGTTTTGCTCAAAAAACATGTCATTAACATGCTTCATAAAAGTGAATCATATTAATGCAATGGAATCACAGTACTTTCTGAGTCACTTATCACTGCCCATGGTGCGTACACCTTTCTGTATATCACTCAATACATGAGAAGTACTAAGTAAATGAATCCATCAATGAAAGAGGTAACATGATAGCTGATATGGAAGCAACATGAGCATGATCTGATATTTATGGCTTTTTGTTGTATTATCAGACACATGAAAAGTGGGAAAATTATTTCACCTTTTTTCTATTGTGGTTTACACCTCCAGTTAATTACTTTACTGCTCTTTTTGTCTTCCTAATTGACTTTTAGACTGTGCTGTCTGAATCTGCCCATAGTGCTTATTTATTTATTTTATTTATCCTTTGTTGACCAAGTTAGTCCAACTGAACTAGTACCCTCTATTGAAGGGAGACCTGAGGTGGTATTCATACTGCTAGTGGAAATTTGGCCAGGGCATCAGGCAACTTCTACTCATGGTAGTTGGGGGAAGGATTTGTGTGTTACACATCCTGACTTCCTGTCCCTGTCCAGGCACAGAGGCAGCTCAGAAGAACAGGAAGAAAATATGGCTGATTCAGCTTTGGATGAAAATGAAGTGAAGGTTGATGAAAATGTAGTTGAAATGGTAGAATTGCTACCAGATGCTTTTTTTTCCTGATGCTGTGGGTGGAGAAAAAATGGTGATATTGGAAGAAAAGGAGATTATACCTGTAACAGAGATGGATTCAGACAAAAACTTTCAGAGGAGATTGTTTGAAGGAGAGGCAGTTACCTCTGAGAAATGCATAATTACTACCCCTCCAATCAGGAGGGTTGAGGGATGATTATTTGGAAGAAATGGTAAACCAAAGTGAACTAGAAAGTGGAGCAGAAATTTCATGTAGTAACATCATGGAGAAAATAGAAGAAGAAAAAGGAGAAGAGACTGTGCCAGAAAAAGTTCAAGAGACAAAAACTTATGCAAAAACTGTGGGAGAAGGACCAAAGCAGAAAGAAGAAATAAAAGAAACAAAAAAAAAGAAAAATGTTTGGACAGGTATAAGGTTTGGGACTCTGTCATAACACCTCTGTGTGTCTAAGCAAAAGAGATAAGAGCATTCATTTTAATTAATAAAGAAACTTTTTGTGACTTGATATTTGAGACTGGGCAGGCCATAGAAAATTCTTTGGGTGCATATGAACAAATGAAAAATATTTATCCATGGTCAGAATATGTCATGTAAGCTTTTAACAGACAAACGAAAAAAAAAGAATAATGATCCAGTTTAGAACTGAAGTCGAAGCAAAAGAACTGAAAGAACATTTGTTAACTATATGTAAAGAAGTAATGGACACTACAAAAATATGTGATGAGGACTATGGACTGGTGGATGGGAATGTGGAGTAATACTGAAAATGGATAATGACAATGTTATGCACGTACTTAATATTATTGATGTTCCTGGTAACAGGGGTTTTGTGAAATATAAGGGTCCACCAAAAACTTGTTATTTTTGTGGATTATTTAATGAATGAACGTGATAAAAAGATGTTATTTATGTGGTAAAACAGGGCATAATGCAAAAATGTGATTTAAATTGCAAAAAATGTGGCGATACTGGTCATTCATGGCTAGAATGTGAAATGAATGTGCAAGAAAATGAAAATGAAGTTATACAGGTTAGAGAGATAGTAGAATGTGTTATACAAGAAAATGTACAAAAAGACGTAACTAATAAAGAGGTTATACATGAAGTTAAAGAAAGTAATATAGAAAAAGAAACAGAGCAGACAAGTGAGGAAGAAGCTGATTGGTGTACAGTAAGAAATAAAAAGAATTCGATAGGGAAAAGAGTTAAAGAAAATTCAAAAAACATAATGCTTATTGAAAATAAGAAAGGAAAGGGGTAAACATTTTATTATACTAACTGCTCTTAAAAGCTGAAATATTAGCTTTAAATGTGAACAGTATGAAAATCTTAAGAGGAAAATAGGTATATTACACCAGTGTGCTGCAGTAGATGCACATATTATTGTTTTAGAAGAGATCAGATTATTAACAGAGGAAGAAAGAACACAAACTGAAAAACTTTGGAATGGTGCGGTAGTTTGGAACATGGAGAAAGAAACATGCTCAGGAATATGTATATTATGTCAAGAAAGCATTAAAATATTAGATGTAACCATAGTGGAGCTAGGATGAATTACAGTAATATACTTGAAATGGAAATACTATGTGTATAGATTTATAGCTTTATATAAATATGTAATAAAAAAGAATGAGAAATGATGTTTACAAATATTCTTGAATATGTGTAAATATGGATACTATAGTGGTGGGTGATTTTAATTGTAATTTAAGTAAAAATAAGAGCAATTGTGATGTTAAAATGGTTAAAGAAATTACTGTTTAGCAGCTTAATTTTAAACAGAAATATAAAAAAGTGATTTGAGAATGTATATGGAAGAAAAGGAGAAAAGAAAAAGAGAAATATAAGATATTTAACCAAGAAACATTCAGAGACTTATTAGAGAAGAAAAATTTATTTTATGAAAAAGAAAAAGAAATGTATAAAATTAACCAAATTAAAATTAACAACTGGTTATATAGGGTCATAGGTTCATATGTGTTTACTAGGCTAACAGCCACAAGGGCCTTTTTAAGCCTAGCCATTCATCCCAAATCTCTCACGAGTTCTGATACCCTTGAAAAGTGTAAGCAGGGGTTTGGGAGCTGAACCATTTACAGGTTACTTGTGTCCATTAGAGACATCGGTGCCAGACCAGAGATGAATTTCCGGTTCCCCATCCAATTGTCCAAGTTGCACTTGAATTGAGTTAGGGAGGAATTCTGCTTTGCATGAATGGGGAGTCTGTTCTACAGATAGGGTAGTCTCTGGGATACTTACCTATCTCTCCAGCATGACCTATTTATATCACAGACAAGGTTTAAGTCTTTAGAACTGGTAATTCTGGTGCTGTTTGTTTTGTGGATATGTAAGAGGTCCATTAGAGTGGGGTCTGACAATGCCCTGTATGCCAGGCATAGATCTTCCCTCAAAAACCTTTAGGAGACAGAATACAGGGATAGGGCCTTGAGGCAGTCTGCATAGGACATTTTACTTACGGCTTGTATTCATTTAGTGAGAACCTCTGTGAACGTTCTAATTGTTGGATATGCCTGGTTAGGTGCACACCAAAGGGGCATTGTACTCAATGATAGGTCTGATGAATGGTAAATGCAGTGGAACAATGACTTCCTTGGACTTAGATGCTATACGTTTGTTTATAAGTTGCGCAATATAAAATGATTTCCTTACTATGTAGACACATGATGGTCAAAGGCTAAATTACTATCTATATGTGTCCCTAAGTCCCTGACTACTGGGTCAGCTCTAAGAGGTGTGTTGTCAGTATGATAGTTAGCAGGGATGGATGACTTCCCAGACTATACTATTATGCATTTCTTGGCATTTAGTTTTAGTCCATGGCTCTGACACCAGTTGTTTGCCTGTATCAGGCCCTCCTAGAGGGCATTTGTGTCAGTGTGAGTTTCAATGACAGCTCCTAATTTGCTATAATATGCAAATTTAGTCATCCAGAAACCACTGACATTGGCCTTGACTTCTGAGAAGTAAATGCCAAAAAGGAGAGGTCCAAGGACTGATCCCTGAGGGACTCCACTTGTGACTGGCCTTTTCGTAGAGGTGGACTCTCCAATTCTAACTTCCTCGATCCTGTCAGTGGGTCAGTTGGCTATCTGCTGTGTGACATACAGGTTTGTACCTAACCTCTTGAGTTTGTCAACAATGCCCGAGTGGGGTATTGTATCAAATGCCTTGACCAGGTCAAGGTAGGCAGTGTGAACACTTTTGCCCTCATCCATTGCGTTGGTGACCTTCTAAAAGAAGTCCACCAGACTGAGTAGGCATGATCTGCCCTTGACAAAACCAAACTGGCTTGGGTCCAGTACCTGGACATTTACTATATCTCTACTGATCATCTCCATGATAATTCTTTCTATGGCTTTACATATAAGACTGGTGAGACTTACGGGTCTGTAGTTTCCAGGGTCTGTAGATAGCTCAACTTTGTGTAGAGGGATGACTGCTGCCTTTTTGCATTCATGAGGCACAAAACCTATTTGGAGGCTACAGTTAAACAGTAATACCAGAAGCCCTGATAAGTCATGTTTCATACTATTTAGAAGGAATCCTGGGATATTGTCTGGGCCCATTTATGCAGTGTTCTTGGTCTTAGAGAGAGTATTACAGACCTGTTCCCTAGTGATAGTAGGGGGAGTTATATTTGATGATATTTCCTGAGGGAAGGTTGAAAGGAAGAGAGGCTTAAAGATGGAGCTGAATTTATCACCCAGGAAGTTTGCTATGTCTTCTGGCTCAGTATAGGTGTCTCCATTTACAATGAGCTCTGCACACAACTGTGTATTGCCTTTGAGATTGTGGACATATCTAAAGAATGTTTTGTGGTTGTCCTTGGCCTGGGAGCCAAACTTACCCCAGATTTGGCTTTGGTAGACATTATTTGTCCTCTGAGTTGTTTGTTTAGTTTGATGAGAGTGCTTTTGTACTGCTGGGGGCAGCACCTCCAAATTTTTGCCATGCTTTTTTCCTACTGTTATACAGCCTATTAATTTTGTGATTCCACCAGGGTGGCTTGTTACTTGATTTAGTGCTGTACTTCTTCCTGGTGGGTACAGCTACCTCTATGCAGCTATTAACATGCTTGTATAGGTTTCCTGTGAACAGTTCTACATAGGCAGCAGTGTTATCAGGGTTTATGTGGGCTTGAAATTTTGCCAGGTTCTCACTTAATAGCAGGAGGTTAGCCTTAGAATAGTTCCTGAATATTCCATGTTTAACTGGGGACCCATGTTTTATTTTTACTTCAAAGGAGACCATTTTGTGGTCTGACCTTACCAGGGAAGGCTTTACAGTTGGGAGTGTGCAGCACTGTCTCATATTAATGAGGACTAGATCCAGTATGGTTGGTGGATTGATTATCTGGTCCAGGAGTTTGTGTTTACAAAATCCAGGAATCTCTGATCATGTACATTTGGTGTTGTAAAGGATTCCCATTTAATAGTGGAGTAATTAAAGTCACCCATGAATATGGTATTGGATTGGATGGTTAGTGTTTCTAAGAAGTTTAAATACATGGTATGGGTTTCCTGGGTTATAGAGGGGGACCTATATGTTCCAAGGAAGTGGTATTGGATTTTGCCTATGGTGATTTGAACATGGAGCAGCGCAACTGCATTGTCCTGTTTGACCAGCCTTGAAGTATATGTATCTTTGATGTAAATTGAGACACCTCCACCTTTAGTCCCTGGCTGTGGCGTACATGGCCTAAATGTGTGGAAGGCATTATAACCTAGCACTGTTGGTGTGCTCTCCATGGCTTTAAACCATGTCTCAGTGACCACACAGATGTCAGCATTCCATGTAAACAAGAATATTATTTACACAGAAACAAAGACGTGATAGCACCATATTTGAGTAAAATAATAAAAGAAAGAAAAATAATAAGAGAATTAAAAAATAAGGAAGGTAAGCAAATAAAACAGCAAGAAGAAATATAAAAAATAATTAAAAAATATGTATTGGAATTATTTGTTAAAAGAGAAGAAAGCATAGAACAAATTTATAAAGGTGAAAAATTAATGAAGAAAATGAATATTTAGAACAAAAACTAAGTATGAAAGAATAACAATTAATGTAATTAATGAAAAATTAAGTATAAATTAAAAAAAAATGGGTTTAAGTATAAATAAAGAGAAAAATAAATGATTTGGTTTTGAAGGTATGATAGGAGGTATTGAGTTCAATGAAAAATATATAGATATATTAGGAATAATATTCGGAAGGAATGAATACATTCAACAAAAATGGGGATATGTGCTCAAAGAAGTAAAGAAGTAAAGGATATGACTATTTTTTGGAAATCATATAGATTTTCAGATAGAAAAAAGCACATTTGTTGAGCACCATGGTAACAGGAAAAATTGCTTATGTTGCTAACATCTATATGATTCCTATTAAGTATGAAAAGGAACTAATGATTATATTTTCTTTTATATGGGGCTCTAAACTGAATCCAGTCAATCAAGAGAGGGATTCTACATACGAAAGAAGAGCAAGGATGCTTGGGTTTAACAACTACATGCAGCTTCTTTAATTTTATATAAGGTATTAAAAGGAATTATGAAGAAAAATAAAAACTTGATAGAAATTATACTATATTATAAATACAAAGAAGTGTGGGAAGGAATGGAAGTTAAAAAAAGAGGTAAAAGCATTGTGAATGAGGAAATGAAAAAGTACAAAAACAAAATTGTGTTATGAAAAAAAAAATATGAGAGAAAAATAGAAAGGAATGGTACTTAAATGCCCAAGCAACAAGGACCTCTGAAACTGAAATGCAAACAAACCCCAGTTATAACCAAAGTGACACATAGCTCACAACACCAGTGTGCCACCCAACAACATCCCCTAAGGCAAGACAACGTACCCAACACTTTAGTCATAGGTGACTCTGTAGTCAGGCACACTGATGTCCCACTCACCAGGCTGAACAAGGAGAAAATTACAGTCAGCTGCCTGTTGGGTGCCAGGATCCACCACATAATGCATGCACGCAAGTCACTCTGCAACAAGTACAAATACGACTATGTCATTGTCCATGTTGGAGTGAATGACTTGAGACATACCTCCCTGGACTACATGAAAAGAGACATGGAAGAGCTCTTGGATCATGTGGCCCAGGCAGGTATGACTCTAGCCCTGAGTAGCATCCTGCCTTCGCCCAGAATGATACCACAATATAAGGACAAAATGATTGATTTCAACAATTGGCTAAACTTCTGGTATCATTCTAAGGGGATCCAGTATCTGTCTGCCTGGGACGACATGATCAACAAACCACGATGCTTTACCAGAGATGGTCTGCACCTGTCACCCCTGGGATTCAAGTTACTGGCTAAAGCACTTGCTGCCCCTATAGTGCCTTTTTAGGCAAGGTTCAAAGGACAAAACCACCACTGTAACAGATACAAGCATGCTAAATCTGAAGGTAATACTACTCAATGCTAGAAGTCTAAACCTCAAAATGCACTCTCTCGAGGCACTCCTAAAAATGGAGAACATAGATATCTGTGCAGTAACTGAGACCTGGTTCAAGGCTCCAGAGAGCACCCCTGCAATACCAGGCTACAACTCTTACCACACTTTTCAACCACAAAACCAAGACCAAAACACTAAAGGTGGAGGAATGTCCATATTCACCAAGAATATTCCACCTCCAGACTAGTTGCCCAACACAATGCATCTAAAATTCTCCACGTGCAACTAACACTAGGTAAGATTGCAATCCAAATTGTAGATTTCTACAGATCCCCCACCATGCCCCAAGATTCTCACTACACCTTTCTATACATACTGGAAAATATTAAGTACAACCAAACACCCTAATACTGGGTGATTTCAACTACGCTGCCATTAACTGGAAAACTACTCGGGTACCAACACCTTTTCCCAACGGTTCTTGGAATTCATAAATTCCAATGCCCTGGATCAACTAATCCATTGTCCCACCAGGGGCTCCAATATCCTAGACCTGGTCATTAACAACATGGGAGATAGATGCTCCACACTAGTGGTCGCCCCCCCAGGTCTGACCATAAGCAAATCACCCTTGATATCCACATCCCACTCCCACCCCCCAGTAAGGAAACCTCTTTAAAAAACTTCTCCAAAGCCAACTTCATGCTACTCAAGTCAGAAGTGACAAACTTCATGACACCCATGCAGACGGGATCTGAAAGTTTGACTGCTGAATCCTAAACTAAGGCACTGTACAAGCACATCCACTCATGCATGAATCGTGCCATCCCAAATAGAACCAAGACACTCTCCTCCAAAAAAATGAAGCCAATCTGGTGGTCCCCTGCCATAAACAAACTATACAACAGAAGAAAGAAACTGTTGCAGAAAAGAGGAAAATCCCAGGATGCAAAAAACTTCCTTACCAGCCTCAGTAAAAAGCTGAGATCCCTCATAAAATCCTCCAAAGCTAGTTACAAAAATAAAATTGCCAAAGATTCCAAAGACAGCCACAAGGCATTCTATAGTTCTGTCAAGAATCTAAATGGCAATGCTCAGGTATGCTCTGAGCTACAACAGAATGGCACTAAATATACTGATCCCAAGGATATTGCCAATATCCTGGCAGATCGATTTAGTGCCAACTTTACCCCCATCTCACCCCCTAAAGGGCCCATCTCAATACCAAAAGATTGCCAAATTCTGATAATCACGACCACACAGGTAAAAACCACACTCTCCAAAGCTAAGAATACAGCATCCATGGGACCAGATGACATCCTGGGCTGTGTACTACATGAACTACAAAATGAACTGGCACCTCACCTAAGTGTCATATTTAATCATAGCCTCACCTCAGGCTTCATGCCCACTGAGTGGTGCACAGCTGCAGTTAACTCACTCCACAAGGGGGGATCCACCTTAGATCCCGGGAACCACCATCCCATCAGTCTGACATGCCTGATCTGCAAGGGGATGGAACGCATTATCATGGAACTTATAAACAAAGACATTGGCAACCTTCAAACACTGGACTCCACCCAGTTTCGGTTTGTGAAGGGCCGATCTTGTCTCCTGAACCTGATTGACTTCTTCAAATCAGTCTCCAGAGCTGTGGACGAGGGTAAGGCAGACCACACAGCCTATCTGGACCTCACCAATGCCTTCAACACCATCCCCCACTCTGGAATCATAGATAAACTTACTAAGATGGGCATAAATACATACGTCACTTAATGGGTTGCCAACTGGTTTACTGACAGAACCCAGACTATAAAAGTAGCCGACTCCAAATCCAGCTCCAGACAAGTGACAAGTGGAGTACCTCATGGTTCAGTCCTGGGACTGCTCTTGTTTGGGATCTACTTCTCTGAAGTACAGGCCAGCACTAAGTGACTCTGGCTAACAAACTTTGCAGATTACTGCAAACTGGAAGCCATTACTGAACCCCGAAATGATGTGGATATTTTACAAAAGGGCCTTACAGAAACACATGCTTGGTGCCAGAGCCATGGGCTCAAGATGTTAAAAATATTCTCTAAAAGACCAGCCACTATGAAAGGTATAAAATATTTAATAATAAATAATAAAATAGAAAACATATGAATACTAAATATCTAAATACAATAAATACCAGAATTTCAATCACAGGAGAAATAAAAATAACATAGTTGGACAGATTCAAACAGATGCAGAAAAACACTACTTAACTAATCTCACCATATTTTCTGACTGTCAAAGAATAACCGTTCTCTAACTAACTTAATTAATACAGCAAGGCAAGATTAGATGCTGAGATGCTTACTTATTAAAACAAGATGATGAGCTTCAAACTAAAACTGAACTGAATTCAGCTCAACTCAATTGAAATGACTAACTGAACTGTCTGTGATAAATGTCATAGATTTTTATATCAGGTTCCAAAGAAAACAAAACAAGCTAATGTGTGAGTTCCATCCTCTCAGTGCTGGTTATAGAATGCCATCACATTTGATCACCTGGCTCTGGTACAATACACATGCTTTCCTAAGATTTTTTTGCAGTATCTGAAAGCTATAGAACAATTTCAAAAATGTCTACTCTTTCCTTCCAGAATTCTTTGTTTAAACATATACAATTAATCAGTTATAATAACACTGTTGATGCATTTTTGACACGAGCATGTGTACAAGTCAGTGTGATAGTCAAATGAGATAAAATTATCTATAAAACTCCAGCCAGCTATGCTGGTACATGCCACACAGGCACTGCCCCACTCTTCCCAGCTCAGATGGCAACATTTCACTTCATCACAGAGACGATAAAAGTTTTAGATTTTACATTTGTTACTGTAGGCCAAACTAAAATTCTTGATGTAAGATGTGGAAATCAGGTAATTAGAATTATAGCAATGTATGCATTTGTAACAAAAAATAGAGAGAAGAGATGTTTAAAATATAATTAAATATGTAGGAGTAAACATGGCTATAATTGTTGCAGAAGATTTTAATTATAATATAAGGCAAAATAAAAAGAAAGCATATGATGTTAAAGTGATGTTAAAGTGATTTTAGATATTAAAAGATATGGAAATTTGAAGTATTTGGAATATGAGTACTTGGACTTATAGTAGAGGTGAATGTAAAACAGAAATAGATTATTTTTTAGTCTCAGCAGGGTTGAAAATTGTTGATGAAGGGGTATTAGAGACAGGTTTTTCAGATCACAGAGCTATAGGGATTACTTTGAAATATGATTCTGACTATATAAAATATGAATAGGAATAAAAAGGAGTAATAAGGTTAAATGGGCTAAAGAAGGGAAGACAGAAGTCGTAAATTTATGGAAAGACCATAGGGAAATGAGGGCTTTTTATAAAGATTGGCCTGAATGGTGGCTGTTTTAAACAAAAATATAAAAGGTGTTATATAAGCCATAAAAATATAAAAAGCAGAAGGAAAGAGAGCATTGTGACCAGTTACGTAAGGATATCTGTGACAGTTTGGAAAAAATTAAGAAAGTTACTTTATTAAAGAACAGGAATTCTAAGATTTTAAATAAAAAAATACAGCATTAGTTACATAAACATATATATTTTTGCAAGGAAAGAAGGAGGAAATTGCACCATATTTGAGTAAACTTATCAAAGAAAATGATATCTCCATATCTCCATATTTATAAAGGATATGTACACCTCCAGACTAGTAGCCAAGCATAATGCATCTGAAATACTTCAGGTACAACTAACATTGGGTAAGATGGTGATCCAGGTCATAGCCTGTTATAGGTCCCCAACCATGTCCCTAGACTCTCACTCTACATCCCTAAACACCCTGGAATCTATTAAGGTCCAACCCAACACTCTCATACTAGGAGACTTCAACTATCCCTCCATCAACTGGGAAAACTACTCAAGCACCAATACACTGGCCCAACACTTCCTGGAATTCATCAATTTCAATGCCCTGAACCAGCTCATTCTGACCCCCACTAGAGGAAGCAACATCCTTGATCTGGTTATTACTAACATGGGCGACCGTTGCTCTACATCAGTAGTCAATCCATCCTTGGTCAGATCTGACCATAAAATAATCACCATGGAAATCCACATCTCACCCACACCTCCCACAAAGGTAACCACTTTGAAACACTTCTCCAAAGATGACTTTGGGCTCCTAAAAACAGAGGTGGCTAACTTCACAGCACCCATGCCAATGGAAAATACCTGCATGACTGCTGAATCATACACCAATGCACTGTACAAACATGTACATAAATGCATGGAACTAGCCATACGCAACAGAACCAAGATGCTCTCCTCCAAAAAAAGGAAACAAATATGGTGGTCCCCTGCCATTAATAAACTCTACAACAGAAGGAAGAAACTGTTGCAGAAAAAGGTGAAGTCACAAAACTGGAAAAATTCCTTTATCAGCCTAAACAAAAAGTTGAGATCCCTCATCAAGTCCTTTAAAGCCAGATATGAAGGCAGAATTGTGGCAGACAATAAAAACAATCACAAAGCCTTCTATAGTTATATCAAGAACCTCCACAGCAATACCCAGATTTGCTCTGAGTTTCTACACAATGGTACCTCCTATACTGAGCCAGCAGATATTGCCAACATACTGGCTGACAGATCCAGTGCCAACTTTACCCCTCTCTCCCCCATAAAGGACCAATCACAATACCAGAAGAATGCCAGGTACCCAGCATTACTACAGCACAGGTTAAAGCTGCATTGTCCAAGGCCAAGAATACAGCTTCCATGGGAACCAATAATATCTCTGGCTGTGTTCTACATGAACTAAAAGTGAACTGGCACCACATCTGTGTGCCCTGTTCAGTCACAGTCTCACCTCAGGCTTTGTCCTACTGAATAGTGCACTGCTTATGTCATCCCTCTCCATAAAAGGGGTGCAGCTACAGATCCTGGGAATTATTGCCCCATTAGACTGATGAATCTGATAAGTAAAGCTATGAAGTGCCTTGTCATGGACCTGATTAACAAAGATATAGGGGATCTCCAAACTCTAGACCCCATGCAATTTGGCTTTGAGAAAGGGAGATCATGCCTGCTCAACCTGGTTGACTTCTTTGAGTAAGTCACCACAGCTGTAGATAAAGGTAAGGCACTGCATACAGCCTACCTCAATCTGTCCAAGGCCTTTGATACCATTCCTCACTTGGGAATTATTGATAAACTCACCAAACTAGGCATCAACCCCCCTATCTCACTAGATGGGTTGCAAATTGACTCACAGATAGAACACACAGTGAGAAGGTAGTAGACTCCAAGTCAGACTGCCAACCAGTCATGAGTGGAGTCCCACAGGGATCAGTCCTGGGTCCTCTCCTGTTCGGCATCTACTTCTCAGAAGTCCAGGCCAACACAAAGGGACTCTGGCTGACCAAGTTCACAGATAACTGAAAGCTGGGAGCCATTATTAACTCCCCAAGTGATGCAGACATCCTACACAAAGGCCTCATTGAGACCAGTGACTGGTGTCAAAACCATGGCCTTAAGCTTAATGCCAAAAAATGTGTCGTCATTCCCTTTGGTAAAAACTCAGTTCCCAATAATTACCACATAGATGGGAGCCCACTGAACACTGAAGGTGTTATAAAAGATCTGGGGAAGCAGGTTGACAGAAACCTCTCCTTCGACCACCACATTGCCACTGTGGTCAGAAAGTCCTTCTATGTGGCACATCTCATTATCAAGGGTTTTGCATCCAGAAAGAAAGAGGTCATTGTCTCTCTCTACTCTTCCCTCATTAGATCAATCATTGAGTATAATGCCCCATTTGGCATGTGCCTCACTAGACATCTGCAACAGCTGGAGAGGCCAGAGAAGTACCTTATCAAGAGGATCCTAGACATTAAACACATGTCCTACAAGGACAGACTCAGAAGACTCCAGCTATTCTCTGTCTCATATCACCTACTTAGAGGCAATCTTTGCTTGACTTACAAAGCCATGTCTGACCCAGATCTGTTAGAAATGCTACATCTAAAGAAATCCCAATCCCGCCACACCACATGCTCCAGAGACATCAACCTCCTTACCACAATCAACAGAATATGCTAGAGGGACAGGTTCCTCACCCAGAGACTGCCCATGCTCTGGAATAGACTTCCCATACATGTCAAGCAGAGCACCTCACTGTCCCTCTTCAAGAGAAATCTTGATGAGTGGATGGGTAATAGAAAGTTCACCCTTGGGATCACTCCAGTGGCTGTACTTGATACAGACACTGGGAACTAACGTCGGGTGGCACAATGCCAGGCACTTCTAAAGGCTAGGCTTGTAAAGGCTCCAGGGCCATTAGCCTAGTACACATCTATGAACCTATGAACCTATAGTATTATGAGACTAATGAAAGATTGGTCATGTATATTACAAACTACGCAAGATAAGATTGTGGAACTAGTGGAAGGATATGTTAAAGAAAGTTTTAGAGGAAAGAATACACAGTGTTCTAAGGAACAGAAAGTAGTTTTTTTTTCTGGATGAAGATTATAAGGATTTAGAAAAAAAGAATTACAATAGAAAACTGGATAATATTTTAGGAAAAGTAAAAATAGAATGTGTGGCAGGTCTGGATGGAGTAGAGTACAGAATGTATAAAAACATGACAGTAATTCAAGAGTTATTTTTTATAAGTATTAAATGAATGGTTAAGAATGGGTTTCCATTATAAAGAACTGTGTACTGGCATAATTAAATTAATATATAAAAAAGGAGACACATGAAATACAGAACTAGTTCTTAATAACATTGATTGTAAAGTTTTGATGAAAATTTTGCAAAAGAGAACGGAAAGTAAGTTAAGTAAAATTATAAATAAAAATATTTATGGTACAAAAGGTTTGCTGTTAGTTATTACAGAATTAGAGGATGACATTTTATATAAGAAGGTTCAAGCAAAATTAATGTTTGGTGATTTAAATAAGGCATTTGATTAAATTCAGTATAACACCCTATGGAAAATGTTTGATATATATAATGTAAATAATAAGATAAAACAAGTTTGTGTTACAACTTATAAGTTGAATATAATTAAGATACTAATAAATGGGTAGCTTAGCAAGGAAATTGGGCTTGAAAAGGGTATAAAGCAAGGTTGCCCTTTGAATGGTATTATTTTTGTATTAGTAATGAATGTGATTTCAACTCATATTAATATTGAGATGACAGATATAGAATATATAACCATTGAAGATATAAATATTCCGATTACGTTTTCATATGTGGATGATATTATTCTTGTTACCAGAATTCAGAAAGTTATGGTTAACGTGATAAGTTATTTACAGGAATTTATACAATATTTTTTTTTTCTATAAATAAAAAAGTGTGGGTATAGGTTATGACAGTATGCTAGGAGGTGTTAATTTTAATAGCGTAGGGATTAAAATACTTGGATTGATATTTGGAAAAAGAGAAGATAAAACAACTATATGGGAGGAAAAATTAAAGATTATATAAAAATGTGTATGTTTCAGAGGACCTTTAGATTATATTTTAAGAAGAAAATATATTTAATTAATTTAATTTTACTCACTAGAATTGCTTACTTAGTAAGTGTATTTAGTATCCCACGGGCTCAATAAAAATACTTTATAGTATTATACTTACATTTATTTTTATATTAAGTAAAAAAGTCTGATAATAAATAATAATTGGTGAGAATTTTAAAATAAAAAAAAATATAATCCTTAACCATACCAAATTGCTCTATCTGTATTTATCGCGTCATCTATGTGCATGGGCATGCATGATGAAGTAATAATAATGCAATAGCATGACATTAAATTATTTTTTCAACTTTTTTTGTGGACCTGTTCATGTACAAATGAATAAACACCCAAGCTTCTCTTTAAACAGATTATTTGTTGGAAAACCAACCACAAGAGACACGTGGCATGGAGCAAGAGAAGAGAGCCATGCCAGCATGTACCCTGCCACACAGAACAACCACTGCTGCTGAGCATAGCTCTCAAATGCCCGAATATTTGCAGAATGTCTAATTTTGCCGCATATTTTGGTCTGTTCCTCCTATTTTAAGATGCTCTGGCAATTCACTGATGATTGATGACCTAAATAATAGCATACATTACAATTTCTGCCTTTGTATTCTTCACAAAATGCATTCTAATACAATCCTGTTACTCCAGCAACTTGTTAAGTGTAAAGCACAATATGTAAAGAGCAATACTTAAAATCTGTCCTTACTTGGCCTTTGCCCCTCCTTTATTTTAAACTTAGCTGAACAAAACAACTCCAGGAACCATAACCCAAACTACCCATGGGCTTACCTCAAGTTACCGTTGCTAGTAATGGTCGCTTCCTTCTAACACACATGTGCTACCATTAAACACATATGCAGCCACCTTGCAACAGTGCTACCACTCAGCACCCTTATACATCTCACTGAAGTAGACCTCCAAACAACTGTCCCTCTCTGAATTCCACTACCTATGGTCGTCTTGGACGTAAACTTGCCAAAGCAAAAAAAGCAGCAGAACCGCTAGCCTATCAAGCTCATGCCTAACTGTGATCCTTAACCAAGTTACACTCACATAAAACCACCTAAGCCCCTCCTCATACCTATCCCGCTTCCTCCTCCTCCTTCATCCCAATTTAAATCTACTTTCACCATCGCATTATCTGCCATCTTCTACTTCTGACCCAGCCCTAAGGTTCACTTTCTCCACACTCCTGAAGAACTACCCCTCCCCCTTCTATTATTTTTTCATATCTTCAACCACTGATGGTGTCCCTGAACAAATTGGTTTGCCCCAAACCGCATATATACATGTGTGTGTGTGTGTGTGTGTGTGTGTGTGTGTGTGTGTGTGTGTGTATATATATATATATATATATATATATATATATATATATATATATATATATATATATAAAACCTTATGGATTAGAGGGGCATGTTCAGCAACATTTTCTGATAGTATCATTCAGGAATAAAATCTGTCTCAGAAAACAAAGATTTGATAGAATCAAGATGCAATGTTAAGAATGTATGTAGATGGGGAGAGGTAGTTAGGTGATATGTAAAATATATCTTTCAGAGTAAGATTATCAGTGCATACAACAGCCTTCATAAGGAAATTATCAATGGAAAATGTCAGAAAGTACATGGAAAGCCTAATCAAAGAGGAAAAGGAAATAATAATAAATCTTATTGCATATAATTATATTTTAACTTGTATATGCAACTAATCATTTTCCAGGAAAACGAGTACACTAAATGAAGCAAAAGATTTTTGTCTGCCATCACATGCTATTCAACAAAGTAATTGAATAAATGAGTCATATTGTGCTAACATGAGATATGCAGTATTATCTTCAGTAGATGGAGATAATTTGCAAAATGACTCATATAATTGTTTTATTATTGCACCAACTACACCCTAGATATGATATGATTTTATTTAGATGTGCATATCTATTTGCTTATTTATTTGTATTCTGGTATCTGTTGCCTTAGTACTGGATACCTTGTTAAATCATCATTAGTTTGTGTAATTCTAATCCTACAATTATAAATGCTGACAATAAATGAATGGTTTTATAAGAAAATTGTGAGAAAATATATTAATGAATGAATAGCTGTAGTGGTAGTACTGCTACATATATTCATTCAATTAAAAGAGTTTTAGTCATTTAAAATAAAATATAAATTGAAGTACTACAATTTTGTCTTACAATAGACTTATTAAACTTTCAATCAAAATGGTTTCAGAGAGGTATAAAGTTAATAAATCAAAGATTTTTAGTTATTATAACTAGATTGAAATATCTATTCAGAAACATGCATTGAAAACAAATGACTGCAAGTTTCATTTGAGGTGCTTGATGTTAAGACACTGGTGAACGAATCTGTCATTAAATAATAATCTTGATTCTAGAACTAGCACACAAGATAACATGTGTGACATTACAACTGCAGTATAGTGCCATTCAAAGTAAGTAAATAGATATGGTTAAATAAAAAGAAAACATACATCCCAGATTTTTGGAGGAAGAATGTTTCTACTAAAGGACTCCAAATAGCACATTATAGAATATGATAGTGTATATAACTGTACTGGTAAAATGTGTGTACATTATATAATAAATAATATATCATGGAAATAAAACATTCCATTAGACATCATCGGAAGTCAAACTTGATATAGTGAGGAAGAGCTATCATATTGCACCAATATATTAGTTCCAGATTAGCATGTCAGTCATGGGCTCCTTCACTAGTGTCTTAACATCAAGGATATTAAGAACCAGACAATATCAAGGGTCAGTGCTAGGTCTCTTAATAACAAATTACCTGACCTTGAAGACCTCCTGCATTTAGAACACGTGTGTGTATCATTACTGAAATTTGTTTCAAAAGTGCAAAAAGCACTCCTTCTATACAAGTGTTTTGTGCCATCTATGCCATCAAACCTGATGGGAACTGGAGTATTCATATTGGTTAAAGACCACTTTACCTTGATGCATATTCCTGCAAACCCATAAACCAAACAGACTGAGATACAAATCACACTAAATGAAACCAACTATCAGATCATAGCGTGTTACAGGACACCCTCAATGCTGCTGGACATCCATGTCTGATTGTTAAATATACGAGATGGATTTTAAATACACATGAACTGTATTATCTTGGGAGACTTCTTCTAACCTTTGACAAACTGGAATACTTATGCCTCAAATGTAAGCTATAACTAAAACTTCTTTGATTTCATAAACAAGACTCCCTGGACCAAATAGTCAATGACCCCACTAGAGGATAAACTATTATTGACCTGGTCCTTAAAAATATAGCATCTTAGAACACTATCCCATTGCTATACTCCTCCCCAGTTAAGTCCTACCACAAACTGGTAACCTTCACCTTCAAAATCCCCAGACCATCAGGTGTAAATAACAGTATTCAAAGAATTCAAATGTACTAGCTCCTCAGTTCTGTGAAGAAGTCTCAAAATCAAGTAAAACTATGTTGTTGTTGTGTCTTTCGACTTTTAGGTAAAACTATATCCCACCAAATGTTGCTACAGTTAGTAATTATGCAAATACATTCTATGCATACCTAGATAAGTGTATTAACCTGACAATTTCTAACACAGCCCAACAAAATAAAGCTCAGGAGAAACCCAATGTAGTTGTATGCATGTGCAAATAAACAATACAATGCAATAAAAGGAAAAAGCTTATTAGAATATATGCAGCAAAACTAAAAGCCCACAATCAGGGTCAACATCAAATAATTATTGAGGGTACTGAAAAATACCAAATCCCATTCTGATATGCGGAAACTGTAACTAATAAAGCATAAACAGAAAATGGACTAAAATTAAACACTAAAACTTGCAATATTGTTGCATTTGGTAAGTGATTTCTCAACCCAGCTTATAGCTTAGACAACACTCCACTCCAAAATTAAGATATTGTGAGAAACATTGGGACATTGGTAGATAATTCTCTCTCCTTTCTTTATCCTGTTGAAATAGTGGTTAGGAAATCCTTCTCATGTGCAGATGATTGCAACGGGTATCTCTTCTAAATCTAAAAAGACTTTACTCCTCTATATTCTGCACTGATCAGGTACATCACAGAATCCAATGCCCTCTTTGGGATGTATATTACTAGACTTATTAGGAAATGGGAGTGACTCCAGCAGTTCCTAACAAAAAAAGATCTAAATGACCTGAGCTGGAGACTGTCCCTGTATTCAGCATCCTACAGATGCTTTAAGGGTGATCTGTACCTGGCTTTTCGGAACAGTAGGATCCAGCCTTTGAAGACTGGGGGGAAAAGGGATGAAGGCTGCCAGCCTAGTCAAACAGAATTTGATACATAATTCTGGCATTTGTAAATATAAATGTAAAATACAGCCTTGTTTCTTAAATGAAATAAACACTGTAAAATGCGAACTTCAAGATTGTAGCAGCATTGCCATCTGCTGTAAGGAAAACTAAGCCAAGCATTTCAAATGTTCTTTGAATTCAAAAGTATGTCTTGTATATCTTTTGCTCTAAATAGTGGTGCTGAAGAGGCTAACTGCACACATTCTTTCTATTGTTTTAACTTAAGGAATAATTACTAGGCTTTAGACCAGACCACAGTACCAACACTGCCCTACTTTCATTCCTTGACATTATCAACCAAGAACGTGACTTCGGTAACTTAGTTTCCTCCATTTTCTTAGACTTATCCAAGGCCTTTGATACTATCTCCCACTCTTACCTCTAGATAAGCTCTCAAACCTCAGTCTCTCTCCTTTAACCATGAATTGGTTCACAAGCTACCTCTCAAATAGGCAACAGGCTGCTAAATGGAAGAACTCTACCTCCTCCTATTTAAACACCCTTACAGGTGTTACTTTTCAACATCTTTATAAACAGTCTTACCTAACACTAATAAGCCTTCCTCAAAGCTAAACTGGCATCCTGCTACAATAAAATTGCAAAGCTTGCCACAGGTACCAAACCATTTTCACATCACTGCAACTCTCTACACTCTTTAAACTGGCTTGAGCTTCCCCACTATCTCTTTTACATTCAAATATCCACTGCCCACAAACTCATTTTTAAACCCTCACACTGCCCTTCTCTAGCTACTACTTTCTCTATGCATCTTCCTGACCAATCCCTCTGATCTAACAATCAAAATCTTCTCAAAGTATACAAACCATTATGCGCTCCAGGCCATCTCCTATTATCATCTCCTCCCTAGCTTGTAAATGGAACTCCCTTCCTCCCCACATTAGAACTACACAATCCACCACTTCCTTCAAAAGCTTGCTGCACTGTTACCTCTCTTCCAAATGGGAATGTTCCTGCTCCCACCCCTCCTAACCTATACAGCATACATTCCACTGTACACTCTATCCTACACTTCCTCCTTCCCCATCTTGTATTCCTTCTCTTACTCTCCTCCTCACACTAACTCACCCTCCCCTTTCTCACTTTCTCCCAACTCTTTTATCTCCCACTATTTCCTTTTCCCAATGACTTTAACAATCTATATAAGTATTGTTGTTTTCTTAAACTAAATTGTTGTATTACTCCAATGTTTTTTTACAGTCATTATACTCTGTAAACTTCATAAAAAGTTGTACATTGTATTCTTTTTTAACATTATATTTGTAATTAAGTCTGTAGCTTTGTATATGTACTCTCATGGAGCTTTTCTCCCCGGGCCACCATTGAAAAGGGGCTCATTCTGGCCCAATGGACTCTCCCGGTTAATAAACTGCAAATAAGTAAAAAAATAAATAAAAATGTTGTTTTCTATAACTATGGAGACCAGGGTGTGTGTAGCACTTAACATCTTAGCTACAAGGACCTTTCGGTGACCAGCTGGAGACTCATTAGTTATAATACAGGGATCTACCTCATGAATACTTAATACATTTTTTATATTATGTTTTTACATGTGGAAGAAAATAAAGTGCCACTACCATGTATAGCATCTATAACATTAACCTCCCCCCAAGTATGTGGTGCCATAGATTGCACACATGTATCAGTACACTTCCCCTCCTGACCCATGCTCACAACTGCATGAGATTAGGAAGGAGTGCCATTCGATGAACTACCAGCTGTTATCCAGTACAGATGGGACTATCTGTAGCAAAAGTGTGTGTGTGAGTGTGTGTGTGTGTGTGTGTGTGTGTGTGTGTGTGTGTGTGTGTGTATGCACACACATGTGTGTGCGTCAGCATATGTGTGTGTGTGTGTCACATCCTGACAATTCCCATGATTCTCAGATTTGTCATGTCTCACCTGTATTCTGATTTCCAGAGAGGTGAGTTCTTACAGGACCACCTATTTGGTAATGCATGATTATTGAACAAAATGTTTATTGATGCAGAAACTCTGCATGTAGACTATCATTGCACACCTCTAAACTTTGCTGCATTTTGAAGGTAATGCTGGATACCAACCCACCCCAGTGCCTTGCCTCATGGCTCATGTATACAGTCTCAAAACTGTAGATTAAATACAATACAACAGTGTCGTGCTGAGACCTAGGATGTCACAAAATGCATTTTTTTTTGTGTTGAAGACATGATTTATTTGTCTTAGTACATCTGGTGGGCAACATCAAAACTCAAAAGGATTGTAGTTCAGACAGGTGAGTGCAAGTTTATGAGCAACAATGAGGCAAAATCCATCAATGTTTTCCAGCCAAGAAGCCCAGTATTTAAGAGACGTGACTACGTACTGACTGTTTGAACTCTTGAATTAGTGTTACTGACATGAAAACTTGGATATACTGCAATTGCTACTCTTTTATATATTGTGCATAGTTATTCTTACCACATTTATTCCCTTTTGTTATTCCTGAGCCAAACCAATGTTTTGCAGGACTTTGTACCTGTTCCACACTGCACAATATGATTTATGCAAACAAGGTGATAAGCCCCACAGCATTACTGCATTAAAACTACAGCAGCAACAGCAGGAAAGAACAAAGAAGTAGAACAGGATTATACAAGTGCACAAGGCATCCAGGTAGTGACAGGCGCAGTACACAACAGAAGTGGAGACATTTGATTGACAACCATGCTCTATGATAATCACAAAGTGACAGCATCACACAATCTAAATATAATGCATGGTACAGTGTATGTCTTATCACAGTGTTAACCTTCAAATACCATAAAATGAAGAGTCCCTTATCTTAGAGTTGTCATTATTTTCACAGGTAAAAGGGAACAAAATAACACAAGATATCAACACTAACTTAATGGAACACAGGACATACAATGGGGATGGATAAAGCATGTCAGAGTGGGTGAAGGTGGAGACCACAGTGTTTTTTGTAGAAGTGGGAACCATCAGATGTGACATGCCTTGTGACCTCCAGTGACAGGGACAGGTAACACTGGGGACCTGAACCTGGATGCCGTTTGCTGTTGAGTTGTGCCAGTGCTTGGGAACTTTTGTGACCTGGGCTGCTAGGGCTTCTGATGGGTCATGGCAATGGTTCTATATGTGCACTCTGGAAAAGTACCTGATACACGTCCTCCATGGACGCATACCCTAACTTATCCGTGACATCCCTGACAGTGCTGCCACTCATGATAGTACTAGCAATTTTAAGCAGAGAAGAGCTAACTGCGTGCCGATAATTTTCCAGTATCTGTACTCCATGTCCATACAAAAGAGGTCATAATAGTAAACTTAACAAAAAAAATGTAAACACTAACAGTGCCTACTCATGATAGTGCTAAGGAAATGGCTTCTCTCAAGGTAATGTGTAGAGTTGGAGTTAGGAGCAGTGGCAGGTTTAGGATAAAGGTTAGCACACATGAGTAATACTAGGTAGGGGAGGTGTAACAAAACAAAATTTCAACAAAGTTATTTGCAACTGGAAATTCAACAATAAAACGCAAACCATAAAAAAATATTTTGATACCGATAGTGCCAAACTATGGAATTTACTTTCTTTGAGTATAAGACAGGTAAACATAATTAATAACTTTAAGAATGCCCATTATAAATGGGCAAAAAACAGAGTTTATGATGTCCATTATAAATGAATGCAGGCACTTTGATAATCTTTTAGGGCTCATATCTATTATCATAAACTCACTGAAACACTGATGTCCTGCAAAATAGTCTACCACACCATGTTCTGTAACTGTTGCACTGCACTCCCTCTTTCTAATTGATGTAGGCCATGCTGTCTGAGGGTTTGCAGCACAATCTCATTTTCTGTGGCACTGATATATTCCATTGTTTGTATTCCTGGCTTTCCTCTGGGTATAAAGAATCCTATATAAACATTAAGAAATGTAGCAGTACATATTTATTGTAATTGTCATGCTGTTTGAGAGTTTGCAGCACAATCTCATTTTCTGTGGCACTGATATATTCCAATCTCTGTCTTCCTGGTTTTTCTCTGGTTATACTGAATCCTATATAAACATTAAGAAATGTAACAATTTATTGTAATTGTAAAGAGTATGCATACAGATAGTATGAATGCATCTTTTTCACATATACACATATTCACAGTATGCAGGCCCTGGCAGCCTTAATATGTTACAATATAGCATGCAATTATAGAATCCAGCATTTAAAATGGTCAGGTGAGATATACTGCATGATAACGTTGCAGTGTGCAACCTTTATATATGACTGAGATATAAATGGACATGAATGTCAAAGTTTGCCAAAGGGACGATGGTTGTATTCCATGTTGCTGGCTGGCTGGAATACTTCAGAGGTACTTTTGTCCATACAATAGCACGAGAACATCCAGAACATTAACAAGTCAAGTTACACATCTAATAAAAATGCACTGGCTGTGGTTTCTTTCGAAAGTGGGCCTGTTTCCATTTCCTTTAAGTGCTATCTGACATGTTTCTCTTTTCATCCACTATCCTTATGCTACATTGTAAGTCCCAAGTCATCTCTCAGCTACAGGTCACTATAACATTGACCTAGGTTGTAGGCAGATTTGTTTCCTCTGCAGTATCTTTGGGAATAACTTGAATGTATATTTTTATGACAAAAAGGTAAGCACCTCTATATGTAATACATAAGAAAATGCAGCTGTTCAGAACCAATCACTGACAGGCACAATAGACCACATCTGGCAAACATGACTAGTTTTCTATTAGCTCTTTATGATGAACAGACTTGTCAAAATGAAAAAAATATATAGAGCTTATCAATCAAACTCTGATATGTAAGTAGAGAGAAAGCAAATTTCCAGTGTATACTGTTCTGTGTTTTCTGACATACTATGAATAAAATGGCAATGCATTCCAAAAGGAAATGACATTATATCACAATAGTGAGATATCACATAGAAGAGATACTTGCTTGTAGTATGAATGCCACTTAATTATAGCTTCATGTTCCTGAGTATTATACACAACTTGTACATGAGGCATGCACAAAGTTAGTACACATCATAATTCACATGCTGAACACTTTTTTGCTGCCATGTAGAACTTTACAACTTATGATTCACAAATGCATGTAGAGCCCAGTGCCTTGCTGTGGTCTATGGAGCACGTGAGGAGTGAGAATTGAAGTGGGTGGGCTGCTACAGAAAACAGCAAAATTTGATGGTGTTGCAGTGAGTAGGCATGGCATATGATTTACAATGCACTATCATTTGTAAATTATAGAATGCCACACTTGTACCAGCCTTCCCCTTGTGTTGCTACTATGCAGATCAAAATGAATGAATGAAAGGGGAAGCTTTAGGCTCAGGCATCTTCACCAAAACTGAACAAATTATTAGCTGTCTCAAGCTGAATAGACTCTTTGTCTATTGAAAGTAGCACTAAATGAGCTGTACAGAAACCACTTACTATCCCAGACTGTCAGCATCATTGGTATAGACTAATAACGCTATCACTATGACCTAGCTGATCTAGAAGTGACTAGTGACTCAGACTTTGGAGGAGCTGGCTGTGGATGGAGAGGAATGAGAAAAGTTGGCCTGATCCTCTGCCTGTCTCTCTCTCTAGGGAGGATTACAGAACACATATATAGAGTGAGAAATCCAGAGAGAATCCCTGTTGGAGAGCAGTGATCACCAGCTAGACTTTGCAATTACCAAAGGAATAGTCTTTCTCAGAAGAAGAAGACATGTCTTTTGCATACATCCAATCCACATCTGTCCTTGTAGATGTCAAAGGCATGGACAGTGAGGTCATGTAGGGATGTACAGAGAAAATCCCAGTCCCCTACCTGGATGACAGGGGACTACTCCCAACTCACTCAAGTCTTCCCCATAGAGAAGCAAGCTCAGATGGGGAGATTCAATGGTCAGAAGGGGACCAGGACAAAAAAAAAAAAAAAAAAAAAAGAACAGATGTATTACAACACTTAACACATCAGGCACCTTGCAATGCATACAAATAATTTTCAATCATACTTTTTGACAATACAAATGTAAACCATGAGTACCTTACATTTTTTTTCACAGAATACAGGTTACTATAACATTGACCTAGGTTGTAGGCAGATTTGCAGTAATAATAAATATATAAATGATTACAAATTTAATTTGAATTTTGATATGTGTCTTATGAATACAATCTTTTGGTGAATATATTTTAATAAGAGTAAGCAAAAGGTGGCCTTCATGTAGCCCTTTATCATTGCAGTTTGAAGTATATGTGACTTTTCAGATTCAGGCGCATAGCTTCCCGGTTGTCACTTTCTTTGCTGAGCCTTTGTACTGGTGTGCTTCAAAATGCTATCCTTGTTAAACATGAAGGGGGTACAAATTAAATGGAATGATGAGAGACAAGCAACACTATAAAAGTTAAAGTCAGCTAATAGCTCATTATTCTATTTTAGAAAGAACTTGTATAACATAAGTGCTAAGAAATGACATGTCCAGAGTTAACCCATGAATCATAACAGAGAGAAAGATAAGGGGTGTAGTGTATATTCCTCAGGCACTAACTGACTTCTTGGAGGAGTTAAAATGAAACCAGCCAAAAACTTTGTTGCAGAAGCTACACAACTGCTGAAAAAATGTTATAAATGCTGAATCTTTTCATGACAGACATTGATGATACAAGAGGGATCAAAACAGACTAGACTAGATTGTCATGTCTTTTTTTAATGTTAGTGAGCATCTAGAGAGGAGTAATCTCAGTGTAACACCTTCACCTGCTACTGGAGTGGAAGAATTCAAGGAAGACATAGCCAGACATCTTTATGCTGCAGCAAGACCTTGCTCTTAACAACCATACAAATAAAGATTCAGCTGAAGGTGGAAGGCAGCTTCTTTGAGAAGTTAAATCTACTGCCCCTTTTAAAGATGCCTGAACCTTCAAATAAAAGCTACATGGACAGTCTGTGGTAGGAGAGATCATTAGTCCATCAATCAGCCTATTACAAAGTGACTGTTACTAGGGGACAGCCATCTGCAGTTCCCCAAGTGATTTTTTCAGAATTTTAAAATTGTTCCAGTCTCGGACTGATTGTAACTTCAGTACTGTCATGAAAAGCTTATAGGTCTTTTGGTTGCCCAAAAGTGGTTTTGATGTTATCTCAATATCAGCATGACAAAGATGTCATGAGTTGGAGAGTACCTTCATGTAGAAAACTTCCTGAATAAGAACTGATTATTCTCATTTTTCAGTCTGTCTTATAAATGGGTTAACCTTCTTAATAACTCTGCATAGAATGCTTAGAAAACTTTTGAGTGCTGAAATACAGTGAACAGAAATTGGTATAATATTCACTTATGGCTCATGTTTTTACCCTAATGTGGTATGAGTATTACAAAAACATCTATGGGTACTGTTGGTAGATTCAGTACCACTATGAGATGATCTAGGTTTTGTGGGTAGTATTTGCCTTAATATGGTATGAGTGGTACAACAGTATCCATGGGTACTCTTGGTAGATTCAGTACCACTATGAAATGATCTAAGTTTAATGGGTAGTAATGCATCTTCTTTGATGATAGTTGTTATGCAATTCCAGAGGCTGAACCTTATCACATGCTACTAGGCATGTGAGTACTGTAAGTATAAAAATAGAAACTATTTTGGGATGTGAGTCATGTGAACAGGGCTGGGTCTTCAGTTTGGAGAAAAAGCTTATGATGGCAGCATCTTTATGTCTCTTTTTTGTGTTCTGTTCCACCATTTACACTCCTGAGCTGTTAACCTAAAAAGTAATTTCTCTAACCGATTTAAAATGGTGTCAGAATTAAAAGGGCTTGGGATACTGATGTTTAATTATTTTCAACTTTTTTTTTTATCTCCTTCTGCTATCCTCCAGCTTTAAGCACCCCCCATCCATTCTAGCTGGTGCCTAAACACCTCATTACTGCACGATCCCTGGTGTATCTTTTGGCCTGATAGCTCCAGCTTCTTAAGGAGTAGGTCCCGCAATGACTTTCTTAGAGTCAGGCAGCAAGCACCCTATAGTGAGCAGTGGATAAGGTGCCAGGAGCAATCATTTTGTTGCAACTAATCAAAATCCCAAACAGGTAGAGAGAGATAAGTTATGTGCTAAAATTCAAACTGGGGTTATTGTCAGTGATTAGAATGTCAGGGATGCCATAACATGAAAACATGGATTTCATCAATGCAATGACTGATTGCAGCAATATAGCTCTCAGCTGGATAACCTCAGGATACTTTGAGTAGTAGTCAACACAGGTAAGCTAAGAGCTGTCCTTAAACTGAAACGAATCAGCTACTATGCTATCTGGAATTTCACAATGTATCATAGTATCTGTAGTGCTGTCTTTTGTGAAACTCATTGCAAATTCGACATTTTTTTTGCTATAATTTTATTTGGTGTTAACCAATCAATACATACATTATCTGGCATGTGAGTGATCACAGTGAAAACCAAAAATGTATTTTATGTAAATGTAGATTTCATACTATTATTGGCATTCCCTTACATATTTATATAAGACATGATGTTCTTCTTCTCATCATATTGCTTGCTACAGTAAGTAAACATATCATGTAATTACTTTGTTTTATATCTCACCAATCTCCTTTCTTAGATCTTCCTCTGTAGATTTGAAATAGTTGTTCATCAGTTTCATATAATCCTTGCTAGTTTGTAAATGTAATAACTGTTATTTGCTTAGCATTTCAGGGTGCTTCACATCATAGGTAGGCATTTTCAGTATTCCTTTTTTTGAAAAGTTTTTATTATATTTTAACTAAATAAATTGATCATGAAAATAATTGTATTTAGAAATTTGTGAGCATAAAAAGAGCAGTGTGAACAAGAACAAACAAGAACAACTATTTACAAGAGTGTCTACTAACAATGAAGAATCTCAAAAAATTCCTATGCATTACAATTGATATGATTATAGCTATTTTTGTTTATCAAGCCGTTTTTTGAAATTTGTCCATGTATTATAGTAGGAGGTGATTGTAGTAGATGTTGATGTAATGGTAATAATTTCCAGATGACAAACTTCAGTTGCAATATTTGTGAATTCTTTGAAAGAGGGTATAGCTTCATTCTTCCAATGTTTGGTTATAGCTTTTCTTGTAATTGATAAAGTGGACAATAAAAAAGGGTATTTAATTCCTTTAACACAAACAGGAATAGGGGTATTAAAAATAATTAATGACGCAGATAAAACAAAATTGCCCCTAAATAAAGCCTGTAAAAAAGATTAATGTTATTCCACTACGGCTTTAAGCACAACACAATCAAAAACATGTGTTGCCAATCTTCTTTTTACATCTCTAACAAACTTGCTTCCTTTTAAATATTAATTCAATTTTATGAGTTGTGAAGAAAGATCTATGCAAGAATTTCCAAGTAAAAAGTTTCCATCTAAGAGAAAAAGTTGTCTGTTTAGAAGATATTAAAAATTATTTTTTATCTTCTTTGTCTGGAGACCTGTTATTAATGTGAGCAAAATAGTTTCAATAATTGTCATTGCAACTTTTTGTTTCTTTCCTCACCACTCTATATAATTTAGATAAGAGACCCTTATCCAGTGTGTTTTGTTATATTAGTAATATTAAAAATTCATCTAATTTTGGGATAAGAGCTCTTACCTTGGTTGTATTAACTTAATTTTACCTTCTACATATTGTCTGCAAGATTATACATCCAACCACATCCCTTTGCTTAAATCATATTTACTTATGATGTAATCAACAGAATGCAGTTTTTCATTATTCATAAACTGAAACTAATATATCAGATTTTTTTCTTTAAATGTAATCATTGTGTCTAACTTTGAAGTGAAAATAATATTTTGAGTGTATACTATAGGGAAAAGAAGAAAAATCCATGCCTTATATGTTAGATTTCTATATATTAAGTTTCTAAAGGTATTTCATATAGTAGAAATAAAACAAAACTCAGTTGTCTGGTGACCCCTTTCTGAAAAGTAATGTTTTAGCAAGCAATGTAAACTATTGTGTAGTATAAGATTATGATTAGAGTTTATTATATGTTTACATTTTATGAAAAGGCATCCTAGAAACTCTTTCCACCTAACTGCGCAAAATGTATTTATCCAAAGAGATATTGTTTTTATAATTGATGATAAAGAATATAACTCTAGATCTGGTAGTCCAATCCCTCCTGCTGTTCAGTCCCTTATATGATGATTTAAGACAATTCTTGGTTTGTTGGGGAACCAAAGACATTTTAAAATTAATGTATTACATTTTTAATACATGTTTTAGATGGAGGTAAAGATAATGATTGAATAACATAACATTTTTGGTAAAATAATTATGTTGATTATAGATAGTATCTCTTCCATTGTGAAGAAAAATCTGTTCCATTTATTTATTAAATTCTTTATACTGATTATGTTGTTAGTAGAATTGCAATTTATTATGTTATTAATGTTATTTGTTATAATTATCCCTAAATGGTTCATTTTTCTTTCTTTGATAATGTATTTAGTAAATCTATCATTTATTCTATTAATGTTGGCATTTATGGGTAGTATTTTTGTTTTGTTATCATTAAAGGAGAGATCAGATTTTTTTTAACATATCCATTGCCTTAAAAACAGTCGAAAGGGAACTATCACTGTCACTAGATGTCAGAAGAATGTCATCAGGAAAAAAATGGATTTTTAGAAGCCAACATTTAATTTATGCTAATGCCTTTTATGTCTAAATGTGACCTAATAAAATATTGATTTATTTTATTGTAATAATTTCTAAATTCTTTTAAAATATAATTTCTGTCCCTTTTCCTTGCCTCTTATGAGAATACATTTCCTTTATATCTCCTTTATATGGTTAAACTTACTAAGTACTTTTGTTCTGTTAGGTAACTTATGCATAGATTTTGGGTTAATATGGAAATTAAATTATCTTAAAATTTTCTAGATGAATCCTAGTTTTGTGATTTAAAATTTCCAAATATGTATTATGTAGATTATTAATCTCTATTATGTTATTATTACCTGTCTGATTTACCAGTTTTAATTTGTCAAGTTGTTCTTGTTTTTTCTACAGTTCTTTGTCCCATAATTTTTTCTTTATTGATAGCCAATTGTTGACTCCACCAAAAATATATGGTTTTAGTGCATCCCATAGATAGATTTCTGAAATATATGGCTTTAGTGCATAGCATAGATACATTTCTGAAATATCTCCTGTACTGTTAATTTCTATAAAAGAAAGCATTCGTTTAATACAAAAGTCCTTAAAATCCTTCAAGTAAATTATATAGATGCTGGTATCTTCGTAATCTTAATGTCATTGTTAGATTTAAAAAAACAGCTCAAAAGTGATTGCATTGTGATCTGAAAGTGGGCAAGATGCCACTTTAACTTGCCTAGTTTATCTATCAACTCACTGGAGACATATACTCTATCAATTCTGGATTGTGTTCTATGTCTATTTCAGTAATAAGTAAAGAAAAGTGATTCTGGATCTGATAAATCATTTATGTCCTTAATGTGAAATAGTTGAGTGAACTTTAACAGTGCTTTTGCTGATGCCTGTATTTTCCATTTACCTGTTGTATTAGCATCCTTTGGTGACAATATACAATTAAAATTTCCTACTAGTATGACTGTGCCTTTTGAAATTTGAATTACTTGTTCTAGTAGTTGTTCAACAGTTTTAATTCCTATTCCAGAAATCCAATATAAATTAATAAAAGGTCAATATTCTCTTATTATATTCAAGGGCAACAGAACAAAGCATACCTTTATCATCCATATAGGTGTCAATGATTTTAGGCATAGGCAAATAACTTTTCCATAATATATCAACTCCTCTTTTTTATTATATTGTGAACTAGATAATATAAAATACTACTTTGTATTAAGTCTGTCTTTATCTTCTGTCAATAGATGTTTATTGTAAAAAATAACTTGAGAGTTAAATAACTTCAAACATTTGTTTAGACTGCCTCTCTTGCAACTGTTATTCAATCCATTAACATTTATGGAAATACAATTAGTAAATGTCATTTGTCTTACAGGTCAACAGTGTAGATGTAACTCTCTTAAAATTAACTATATGGACCCAGTATAATAACTCTCCTCTGTTATAGAACTGCTTATTAATAGTCATACTGACATTAATACTTAAAAGTTTAATTAGATGCATAATAATTTTTATTGTAGACACCCACAAAAAAAAAAAATTATGTAACTAAACACTTACTTTTAAAATCCTTCAAACCCCTGATGAAGTCTAACACTCCATGCTTGAATAGTCTAACCAATCAAGCATATCCACCCATCTACTATTCTAAAAGCCCAAAACCTCTCTGTTTCAATTAAACAAAAATGTCATTAACAGCAAAGTGACCACAAGTCTGTATTCTTTAAAACTGGTATATATGTGTGAAAAATAAGTTTACCTTACATATTACTCAGTTTTATATGTTCATTAAAACACTAAGAGATAAATGACATTTCTTATTATTGTTATATAGCTATATACAGACTTGAATCTCATCTACTGTCATCTTGAACATGTGAGAAACTGCTGTACTGCAGCTAAAGATTCCTATCATGTGCTTCACAAAAAGATCAATTTCCTTTCCAAATCAGCCATTTTCATTCAGTGAAAATGCAATAATAATAACTAAATAGATGTCATGAAACATTTAAACAATAATGTATTGCTATTTGTGCTCAACAGTTTACTGTAATAAACTAACACATCTTATGTCATCCCTATTAAAAACAAGGCCTGTTTCTTCCTTTGTTTTGTATGTAACTTCAAGTGTAATGATAACAAATTCATGACATTAACATCAAGCGTCTAATAAAAAGGTTGCCAATGTCATATATATGTTCGCATCACTATTAATGTAATGCTTCTATGAAACATCTTAATATGTACATTCAAATATAGTTAAGAAATGTACTCAAGAATATATCACAGTACATGCAGCATTATTCTGTTTTCCTTATTAAATGATAAAGAGTAACACTTCTAACAGATCGTGATGTAAATATAACATTCACCAAATCTTTGATTTACATGATTTTCATAGCTTTCTTATAATTTGTTTTAAGTAACAAACTTAACTGCTTTATATAACAGAAATTGCACATCTATATGCTTATTTTTCATTCAAAAAAGATTAAAACTAACCATCTAGAAAGACAAAAAATAAACTTTTGGTAACTTAGATGTCTTAACAATACAATATAATGTAGATTTAATTTAATTTAGCCAGAAATCAGAGTTTAAGTGTCTTATTGTATTCCCCATTCACAGTCTTATGGTTTCATTTACTTTGTTCTACTGAGAACATAGAGACATTTGAGCTAATGCATTATTCATAGGTTCCACCTATTATTTAAATTAATCTTCTAAAGCTGTCCACCAATCAAAATCATAAGCTGTTAACACCCCTGATTCTCTGCATAGGTGGGAAACTTCACAAAGCTCAAGCTGTTTACCAGAGAAAGCTCAAGCACTAGAGAGAAAAAAAAAAAAACATTACTTCTACTTTTTATGACTACATCTTGTAACCAGACAACATGTTTCTCTAATTCTCTGATAGTGTTTCTTCTTATTATCAAGGCAAAAGAATGCATATAACAAATATGTAGGGAAAAGATTATTTTACATCTATCACAAGCATCACAGCCCCTTCTTTTGTAAATTATAACATGAAATATATCCACAGAGAATAGACTTAACCCACTCCTCCAAAAACAAACACATCACAATTCATCTGGTAAGGCACAACCACTACCCTTCATCAAAGCCTGTGCACTCATAAGGTAAACAACCTTCAGGTTATACTATTAGTAATGGTGAAGTAACTCCTCAAATGTTACACTGAATTACAATCAGGCAGGGCCTCATCTACATTCATAAAATACGTTTGTCTATTTATCCTCCTGTAAGGCATTTTTTCATTGTTAATGCTTTTAAAACATGAAATGCTACTTGAATCACAAGCCCCCCTTTAGTAAGCGATTTCCCAGTTATGGGAATAAGACAACTTAGAGACTTAGATATGTAAATTAATGTAATCAAACTCAGTACAACTGCAACTGAAATGCAAAGCATGCAAAAAGCATGCATTAGCTTAATGGTAACCGACCGTGAAAGCAACACCACAGTGTAAATGTTGGTACAAGATCTATATGCTTCTTTTAAATAAGGATTAATACTAAAAGAAGACTTAATAATATTTTCTTATAACATTTCAAGAAAGTATTGGTTGTTTATAAAATAGGCAAGTATAACATAAAAATGATAGGTTACCTTGTAATACCAGACTTCTTGTTGATTTTCTAACTTCTGTTTATGTTATAGATACGTCTTTTTTAGTATTATTTTAAAAATAATACAAAGATAAAGAATATATTTATATAAGGTGAAAAGCAATTTTTAGCACTTCGTTATTTATATAAGTTCAAAAGCAATCTTTAGCACTTTGTCATTTTCTCTCTCTCTCTTTATCTCTCTCTCTCTCTCTCTATATATATATATATATATATGGTTCCCTATCAGAAGCCTGAAACACTATAAGCTTGAAAATTAAAATCCTAAAACCAAAAGCCTGAAAATTCAAAATCCCGAAAACCCCAAATCCTGAAACTCAAAATCCTGAAAACACAAATAATGCTAATATGTCACTATAAAGACACCAATATCTACCAACTGATCCATCAATATCATGTCCATTTTCTGTTTTCAGGATTTTGAGTTTCAGGATTTTTTTAATTTTCAGGCTTTTGATTTCAGGATTTTGATTTTCAAGCTTATAGTGTTTCAGGCTTCTGATAGGGAACCATATATATAAATTAAGAAACCAGTCATTTGTCTCTTAATTACCTTCCATCCATTTTTCTCTTTGCTTGTCTCTTCAAGGACATAATGGATCAATCCATATCTTCTGTTTGTTCTAATATTTTTATTAGTTTTTAGATATAACAGCGCAGAGTCCAGATCTTCAAAGAGTTTAGATTCATCTGAAAGGAAAATCTTTAATCTGGCAGGAAACAGTAGATGTACTTTTATTTGTTTTTTTTCTTAAGTTTTCTTATGAGAGGAAGAAATTATTTTCTCTTGGATATTACTGCTGCAGAACAGTTATTGTCAAAATGAATGTTACATCCATCTACTCTGAGTGGTGATTTAGCCCAGGCAGTCTTAAGAACAAGTTCTTTATCTTGAGAGGAAATAATTTAACAATAATAGACCTCAGAGAAGTGTTGTTTTTAGATGCAGTAACTAAGGCTCTATGTGTTCTCTCCATTCTGAATGAGAGTGCTTCTGGTAAGTCTAAAATTTTAGGGAGCCAGGAAGATAAAAAAAGTAATCATATTATTTCCTTCAGTTTTTTCAAGTAATACAAATATACAGATGTTATTCCTGCAAGATTTGTTTTTGAGGTCATCAATTTATCTAGGAGAAGAGTACTTTGCTTTAACAGGAACTTGATACTGTTTTCATCCTCATTCAGTCTTCCTTCTATGTCATTTAAAGAATCTTTTGATACCTGATATCTGGATCTTCTGCAGCCACAGAGCTTCATTGATTTGTTCCATTTGTTTGGAACAGTTCTGCTTAAAATCCTCAGCTTTGGTGTCCAATATATCTATCTTAAGTGATAATTCCTGAATGTTAGTTCTGAATGAACCTCTCTTTTAAATACAGAATCATGTGAAGTTACCTTTGTATGACTCATTATAAGGCTGGATACAATGATGAATATTTCCAACAAATAATTTTACAGGAAAATAATGGAATATGTAAAATATCTTTGATACAATCCTCAAGCACTGCAAGATTTATTGAAATTCACTCAATTAAGTCATTTAGAATTGTTTCAAAATATAATATCCTGTCAGAAATATATGTAGAAGCAGAACAGGAGAAAAGTGCTGCTACTCTAGTTGGATCCTGGCCATGGCCCCCAGTAATTTTAATATTCTGATGCCTCTCAGTATGATGTCATGCTTAATGTATGCCTCAAAACTATATCGTTGCCAATGGGACTTTCTATGCATTTGTAATTTCTTCTCTCAACAGTTCATATTTATGTAGGTAATCCTAATCACAAGCTTCAGGAAACAGTAAGTGACAATGTATCTGATATTAGAGGGTCAACTGAAATTAATATATTATACAGGCATATAAAATCAGTAGGACATAGCCATAATTTTAAATTTTTAGTATTGTAAGTTGTTTTGTTAAGTAACCAAAAAATATCCACCACTAATACTGTGAGGAAAACAGACGACTTTATTAAAGAAAAGTGATAAAATGGTAAGTGCTTTCGCAAAGTGCTGTTGCTTCTTCAGACCCTGATTAAAAACATCAACTGCACTGTTTAAATTCATGAAAATACTTCCAACCATTCGATTATCAAGTAACTATTAAACAATTAACAGTGAATATTAAAACAACTTCTGCACAACATATTCACTAAAATCATCTAATGAAGTGCAATAGAAAACTTATCTGACCTATCAAAACATTTCAAAACTTTATTGGTTGAATAATACAAATAATACAAATCTCATGTCATTGAACAAAAATACATGTCAACAGCACTAAGCGCTAATACACATAATCAATTAAAAATGATAAAAACACAAAAAGACAAACTGCTTTCCATGAACAGAAAGATCCCATTCACGAAAATATCAACATTATCAATAATAGGAATTATTATGTTGCATATCAAAAATAAGATTGTCACTGGCCCAAGCCACCCATCTTTTACTCAACATTGATCACGATAGATACAGTGCAAGCCCTTTTTTATCGGATACTTCTATCCCCTAAATAATCACTAAATGCTTGATAAAACTCTTGAAAACATGTAAAGTTGAAGCTCAAATAAATAAAACTAAATAAAAATGTCATTAATGTCTACATTGCATAACTTCTATTCTTAAAACAAGTGACCAATCACAAACTAGAAATGACAGGTTGAACCAATTACCAAATGGACATAGATAATGAGTTATACTGTTCTTTCTCTAAATCTATTCACTCACTACTAAGTCACCATCTATAGTTCCCGCTAGTGATCTTAAAAAATAAAAAACATCCACTGATAGATATGCATGCAAGTTAGAGGAACATGCATATATCTGCACATACCAACATTTATTCCTGCATACTGAAACCTAGCCAAAGTAGGTAAACAGAAAGCTATGGCCAATCATTGGGCTCTCCTGTGATTGATCACAAAACTAAAAACATCCAATCCAAGTCCACACTCTAATCCACAAATCACCTTTGGATGTTGCAAAAACACACCAATCATTGTTCTACTAAAGTATCTAATGAAAAAATATGGCAAATACCTCTATGTCCACATTCATAATCACAATCAATGCAGAAAACTGCATTGTTACCTAAGAAATATATATTTATAAATCATTCCACTATCTACATACTATAGATACTTTAAAGCCCATAAATAGAGCAGGCCACATTGCTACATATCTCCCTATTGCTCATACAAAGGACCAATCATAAATAAGAAATAACAAAATGAAAACATAACTTATAACCTTCATAACACTACCAGCCATTCAACTTGATTAATAAATGCATATAGCAACTAAATATATTAGATGTGAATCTAAATTCATATATAAAGAAACCTACCAATCTAATTGAGTAAATACAGACTGTGACCAATCAAGTCCTTCTATCAATAGTCACAAAGCTACATGCTAACCAATGATCATCAAAGCTCCCAACAACCTATCTCTTTCAGTCATTAGATCTATACACCAATCATCACTCAGCTTAAACACTAAGCAAAGTAAAACAATGTAGACCTCCAGACCTGAGCTGTCAGCCAAAAATACAACAAACACGTGTAAAAATGTAAACAAAACACTAAATGCAACTCAGAACCACCTTGACCGATTGATTAACATTACAAATACTCCAGGGGTCGAAAGGCACGTAGCCATGAGTTAACTTTGCACATATTAGAAACACCCCTGCAAAAAAAATCCAAATGAAATACACCTGTTATTATGTAAACCACACCAATGCTCACCATTAGCAACAACCAAACCCTAGCTAAATAAGCAAATTAGCAAACCACTAGGTATCAAAGTATAACAGACTCCTATTACACAAAACTATAACTGATCAAAAACAACAATCATATCTTATCTTTGATGGATCCACAGCAAACCATCGCATCCAAGTAAACAAGATGTTGTCATCCATCAATAAAATAAGAAAAAACTTTATTGGGGACTACTAAATTATCAGTCCTAAAAAATGTACTCAAATGATGTACGTTGAAAAGCATAAACGTGCTTAACATCACAAAATATAAACTAATATAGAATGGATCTTATCAGATTATTTTTAGGTAATAACTAATCTATGACACAAAGGGGTTACACAGAGTCCTAAACAAGACAATGACACATAAAGAATATGCTGAACAGAATACAAAAAATTAACATACAAAGCAGCTCCTTCATCTAAAATGATCACATCAGTGGTGACCATCAAATATGTCCAAAAGCCAGATACAAACATAAAACCTATACATGTACAACCATCAATAAAATATTCAAATCACAAAAAGCACAAATAATCATAAAACCATAAACTCACAACAAAATGTGCACCTCAAATTATTTCTTATGTAATCCCTTTTCTCTCAAAGCTGGTTTCAATGATACTTTCCCATTGAGACCACAAGTCTTTTCAGCTTGAAGCCAGAGTATCCAAACCAACTCCCTACATTCTGTCCTATTCACAATATCACCTAATCTAACATTCTCATACACAGTTTCAATAACCATAAAGTTAAAGTTGTGGGTGTTGCCTTTGTCAAGGACATGTTTAGCTAGTGGATTATTAACATCACCTAACCTAGTACTCCTTGAATATTCTTTGATCCACTCAAAGAACATTCTGTTGGTCTTCCCAATATAAAAATGTGAACATGATACACATTTGGCCAAAAAACAAGATTTTTAGTTTGACAATTTGCAAAAACTTTAAATACATATCCTTAGTTAGTTCCTTAATATGATTACATTTATTAAATGTTCTTTTTTTGTGCTTGAAATTGTCCCAAAAAAAATTCGGGGGGGCTATGTGGGAGGCAAAATTAGAGTACCGGGAACTGTTTTGGCAAATAATTTTAGAGGCAAACAGGGAGCCGGGTTTAAATGACATGTTGTCCATTACACCAGTATTAAAATTAAGATCAGCCAAGCTGTAATGGGAGTTTTGTACGTCATTTCACTTTATTCCACTAGAGGGCAATCACATACTTAAGTTTTACTCATTTTAATAACACCAGTTTACTTTTAGTATATACATGTATTTTAGAACAAATACATATTATTACTATTTTTAGGTTGGGTAGTTAAGATTTTATATGTAAAATACGAAGGAAAGATATATAGGAAATATGTCTTTACATGTCTGCATATAGTTTTTATTTATTTATTAAGGAAATGACATTCTGTACTTTGATTTTTTGAATTATTGAACTGACCAATAGTTTTTGGTTTAGGTACGGTGTCAGAGTATTTAACAGGTAATTCTGTTATTGGTTTTTAGATCTGAGGAAGTGTTTTGTACGAAAACGCAAATGTGTATTGGCAGCGTTAATTTGTTTTAATAAAGTGTGTTCGTAAGACTTTTGACTCTCATTTGGATGCTCGAGGGGATTGTTGTTGTTTTAGTCTTCACTTTTGGCCATCCTTTTGTGGTTTTTGGTAAATTTATTAAATATCTTTCATCATCTCAAGCCAAATACAGAAAACCTGCAAGTTAAACCTCTTTACTTTTTTCAGTTAAACTTAAATCAGTACTATAGAGATTGAAATTCTGCTCCTATTGCATCCACCACCCAACAAATTACATTCTAATACCACGGAGCTGGTGCAGGGAATAGAAATATGGTTTGCATGACAAATTATTCAGCTGTTTCAAAAACAAAATGACAGAAATTAAAGCTTCTTTCAGGCCATTGTTTTTATTTTGTAGATTTCTTTCAACTTTTTAATCAGTCTCTAATTTTTGGTAACAGTTTCAGAAAAAGTTTAATGTGCTTTGTCATTTCTTGCTTTTTAAAGGGCTTAGGTATGTTCACTTGTTAGGCAAAATTTCTCCTTGTGTTATCGTGGTAATTTGTTTTAAATTTCCATTAATGGCCATTTTTAAGTCCAGCTCTCTCAATCTGAATATGAAGAAGAGTGGAGCAATATGGATCACATTTAACTTGAAACACTAGATTATGAAAGTATTGATATAAACTTTGTAGTAAATTCCTCAATCCCACTTAGCAATTGATGCCTACTTTTTAGCAATATTGCCACCTTTTATCTAGATGACAGCAAAATCGATCACTGAAACTGGCCATGGTGAAGCACAGCAAAGCTGTATTCAATTCTGTATACATGGTTGTGTTTGTACATTGTTAGGCACAGCTGACATAATGTCACATTGAAATGTATACATCTCTGCCATTTCAGCTCTGCACATAGCTCACAGGAGTGGCTGGGCCAGTTCACTGGGTTCTACCTAACAGAAATAAATAATAAATAATCTGCGCTCATCTTATGCATCACTGCTACTGCAGTGTTGAACCTCTAATGACAGGCTATCAGTAAAACTAGTTACTACCAAGTAGAGAAATCAATGTGACCATATAGAGCTTACACCATAGGGCATATCAGTCAGACTTCAGGTCAACTAGGATAACATGAGATGATATGCCTTTGCCATCATGGCATTTGTTTGGATTTCACATAGCTATGCACCCCAATTCCAATATACTGTTCTTGCCTTTCTGGCCTTTGGGCACAATATTCACTTTTTTATCTGTTTGAGTGACAAATACTAACATCTAGTAACCAGTAAGTGAACAACCACATGGTTCATTATCATAGCAGTAAGTGAAAAAGCAAATCAAAATCACGTTACATCCCACATGCATACTTAACCATATGGGATACTTGAGCATAAGTCACTATACATTACAAAGGTGATTCCATGGTAAATGGTAACCAGATTAAGCACTATGAATGTAAGCATCAAAATGCATGACATAGAGATAAAATTTAAATTAGTAGATTCAATAATCATTTTACTGTAGTATGTTAAAAATGAGAAAAAATCTCAACAGTGGAACATTATTGTTATGGAAACAAATTATCAGTCAAAACCTCAATTATTTGCGCGTACAGCTGAGTTGCAGTCTAAGAATACTATTCAAAATAAATACAACGGCAATACATTTATAAGTAGACAGAGTGACTGTGTGGATGTCCTTGGTCTGAAAAGCACAGATTAGTTGTAAAATAATTATATTTAAACTGGAGACTAGTGCTGAATGCAATGTAATGAATTAGTCTAAATAAATTCTGACAAACTTCATGCTAAGAAAATCAGCATGCATGTCACTGAGTGCAAGCTAAAGCTTAGGACAAATATGGTTAAGCTGTGTGTACAAAGGTAAAATACAGAAGTTAATGTTTCAGGCTGACATGTAAAATAAACCAAGCAAATATAGTGGGGGGAGGTGCTTGTGTTTCTTCGGGTATGATAGTGCATATTCATAATCCAAATTAATAAAGAAGGGACTTTTGCAAGTCTGAATGAAAGAATATTAAAAAAAAAAAAAAAAACAAGCAGAAATTTAGCAGTGTGGAGGGTATGAAGGTCACTCCTTGAAATATGTTATGCATCTAGTTCACTAATAAAATTTGAACTGTAAAATACTTACTACAAAGTAATAAAATAGTAGGCAATCCACAGTTGAGCTAAAATTGAATACAACAAGATCCACGTCAGCAGAATCAGCAGCAAAGAGTCCAATTGAATACCCTTTATTGAAATATACAAACAAGTGATCCTAGTTGAGTATAATGAAAAGTATTAAAGACATTCTTTAATTTATATATAATCAGGTTATTTGGAGCAAGGGAGTGGTTACAGAGTGTGGTTCTGTTAAGAGCAATAGAAGCATCAAAGTCATTAATTTAACCATGTCCCCATTCCCCCTTAACACCATAGTGTAAACTGAGACTGTGCTACCTTAGAACTGAAACTTAAAAGCTAGAGACAAATTAAAATATATAAGAACAGCTTATTAAGGCTAACCAACTAGTCTGAACTTTATTAATTAAGAAACCATCTCACTAACAAAATGACTAACAAATTAACTAACAAAAAGATCTACCACTAAAACTATATCAGAATAAATATTTGTAACTTACAAACTGAAACACTTTTAACAAAGATTGCTTCCATACCAAATAAATACTTCTTCAGGTTTGTGTGTTAAAACATATTATTTTAATGAATGTGTATAAATCTACAGGTGAACACCTAAGTAAGCTGAAAACCATAGCTATAATTGCTAAGGTGGAAATATGTTAAAAATAAAGCATTAGGGCCCTGGGGATCTGTTTAAGTGTGGCATCTAAGAAAGAAGTTAGTTTAAATGAGTAGAAGTATCAGAAAACAGTACCAATGCCAGTTATTTTCATTGTAAAATATTTACAATGCTTGATATTTGTTTATAACAATATTAGCATCTATAACATTAGCGTGTAATGTCAGCATTAATCAGTCCCATATCAGACTTTTAGACATCCCTAGTCTTTTAGAAAAACGTGAATTACTGCATTTGTTGAAACTGAACTCTTTTAGAAAACTGGGGCTTAATTATTATTGCTCCATAAAAAGCATACGAGAACTCAGAAAAATGCCTCATTGTTTAAAAGACTATTAAATAATTCTTCTTCTTTCGGCTTTTTCCCAGTTAGGGGTTGCTACAGTGTATCACCAGTCTGCTCATGATTGGTAGTGGAGTTTTACAACGTCGAGTTGCCAGCTTGGCGCCCAACCTTCCACAGAAGTCACACACACATGCCTAGGGCCAATTTAGAGTGTCCAATCCACCTACAGCATGTCTTTGGGAAGGAACCGGAGCACCCAGAGGAGACCCACATGACCACAGGGAGGACATGCAGACTCCGCACAGAAAGCACCCCAGCCAAGGATCGAACCGAAGATCCTCTTGCTGTGAGGTGGCAATGCTAACCGCTGCACCACTGTGGCCACTAAAGACTATTAAATAATAATGTATGATAATGTAACAATCATTCATAATAGACATTTCTTGACTGTTACAGCTCATATACTTTCTTGTGGATGCAATCTATCAGTTTTGTCACATTTTCCAACCACTAAGAAAAAAGCAAAACACAGACCAGTTGCCCAAAATTTTTAAGTTTTTTCACTCCTCCTGGGGTATTGAGTCACTTAGCACCTTCATTCACCTTTAAAAGGCCAATGTCTCCTGCATCAATGATACAGAAAAAAGGCATCCCACTTCCTTTACCATCTTTCATATCATCAAATCACACACTCCTGACTCTCTTCTTCTTGTCTTCAATATACCTTCCTCTAATACATAAACCATAAGGCCTAATCATCTTCTGACTCATACAATAAACATAAAACATCAAACCTTTGGTTGAAATCCCCCTCAAACAGCTACACCCCTCTATCCCATGGAGATTTATATCAATTACTAGAATGTCAAGATCTAGTCACTTCATACAATATACCTCTACCCAGTTCATGATAGGCTCACTTTTCACCAGGCGTTTAGGTTTCTCTACCTCTCTACCTCTCAAGTTTCTAACAGTATGTCATGGAGTCCTCTACTTGCTCTAACTTGCCAGCTTTTGTAGCCTTTTCTCTTTCTACTACACTCAGTTATATCTTCTGTTACTCTACTGACTCTGCAAGTGACTCAGATTTTATCTTAATAGTTGAAATTTCTTGGTGCAGCAGCCCTATCTCAACCGTCAGGAAGTCAAACTTTCCTAAAATCACATCCTGTTTGCACTTCATTATTAAAAGCACTACATTCAGAATGTCCATATTGCCAAGATAAATGTTGATATATTGATGCTTTCTGTCCTTTAAAATTTTATTACATCACTTTCACAACTAAAATAATCTGTGCCTGAGCTAGAGCAACAACAACAAAAAAAGATTAGTACTTGAGCCTGTAGTAGCTTCTGACTATTTAAAATAACTAATCTCTTGTCTCTAAGCTACTACATGCACAGTCCTGCAAAACTCTATTAACTTTTTAGCAAGGTGTTTCACATACCTGAAAAGGACCTCTAGTGTAATTACCTCACAGAAATGCCTCTTGCAGAAACACGTCTGTTAGTACTGCATAGCCATAGATTGTTTGGCAGCCACCTGACACCACTGGCTGTTTGAATCTGCTCCCCTCCCCACATTCCCTAAACTGGCTGGATCATGTCACTCATCTTCCCCCATTCCCAACCACCCCAAATATATGCTTTCTAGGCTCTACTTAGAGAGGTGCAGGACCACTGCTAACTGTCTAGTAAAAAAGGATAGCCTACGGTGACAGCTAACATAATTTAAATACAAAAGCTAACAGCCCTCAACAATCCCCTTACATAATATTAAAAAAAATATACAAAAATGCTTAATAGGGGCGGAGCCTGAATGGCTAACTGAAATCAGCAGTATTTTAGAGCTCCATATAACTAGTTAAATAAGACAGGAAAATATTCTTTTTTTTCTTCAAAGTATAAAATCTTATAGATAAAGGACTAATTTACATAATTTTAAAAATAATTTCCTGTCAAAAAGCTTTTGACATATTCACTTGTTAAAATGAGCAACTCAAGGAATTCTCACCAGCTTGCTGCCTTAAAGAAGGAACTACAACAGATGACATCTACCCTGCAGGAGTTATCTTTGAAGATGGATGATTTTCAAGAGAACCTAGAAAATCTTAAAACAAGCAGTCAAAAACAGGCTGACACCCTCAAGGAAATGCTACAACACTAGACAAGGATAACAGGAATAGAGGTTTCTCTAAATGACTTAGAAAGCAGACTTAAGGAAGAGGAAACACAGAAAGAACTACTTCTTAAACAAAACACTTGGTTGGTTAATAAAGTAGATGACTTGGAAAATAGGGAGATGAGAAATAACATAAGGATTTTCAGATTACCTGAAAACACAGAAGGTGAGGATATTATTTCCTTTTTATCAAGCTGGATCCTTGACTGTTTAAATGTAAAAGAAGGGAGCACAGAGCTCTTGAGAAACCTGCCACTAACTTAGGCATTCCTCCTACATCAATAATTATCAAATTTCTTTCATACTTGGACAAGGAACTGATTTTAAGATTTGCTTGGAGGAAGGCACCTCTAAAATATAAACAGAGCCTGATAAGATTTGATAATGACTATTCATCTAGAATAATGGAACAAAGGAAAAAAGTGTGGCCAATGATAATGTTTCTGAAACAAAATAACATCAGGGCACAACTTGCATATCCAGTTAAGATAAGAATACTGTATGCCAACGAGATGAGGACTTTTATTGACTTAGAGGAAGCCTTTTCATTTATTAAAACTAATAATGTGATTACTTTACCAGAAGATATGGATTGGATGTCACCTTCTCTCTTCAAAAATAAACAAATGTCTGGACAGATGTCAAAAAGAAGAAGTAAAAGACTGATACTGTTACAGCCAAATCTCTCAAAGCATCTACTATGTTATGAATTGTTTAAACATTACTTTAAAGGACCAATTTTACTGCATGGAGTTTTAAAACAAAGGTCTTTATCTATATTTTTTAAAAATCGATGACACATGAGAGTTTTCACATTACCTCAGTATGTAAAACAGGGTACTTTTCTTTCACAGAAGGAAGGTTATATAGCACATAAAATATTTATACTGTAAATTAACATGCATAATATACGTGTATTTTGTCTTAATTTCATCTTTTCTTTCTCTCTCTTCTCTTTTCTCATTATTTATTTTAACTGCATCTTGTCTCCCTTTCTAAATTCTTTCCTATTTACTATACTAATATAGTCTGTATATATTTAATAACTCACTATCTATACATAGATAAATAATAGTTAAAAATAATCTAGTTTTAAGGTAAACTAATTGGAACAGTGAACTTAATTAATTATTACAATATTTATTAGATTAATGATAATCACTGTTATGCTTATTGGGACTGGGGACATGTTTGTGATTAACTCTGAACTGTTCCGTTCATGTACATATGTCCTTTGAATTATTTCCTTTTAGTATTAACAAATTTATAAAAAAGGAGGGAAAATGTACTGTTGTTTAAGAGAAGTGAAGCTTTCTTCACATTCTATTGGTGTTGCCATAGCAACAGTAAACAATTGCTGCAGTTTCTAAGGACACTGTGAACCTGCAAAGTGCATTTAGCCTCACAGATAACAAATAATAAGAAAAAAATAATGTTGTTTAGTTATTAAAGTGAAAAACAACCTAAGCAAGGTAAAATAAATACATAATAGGAGTATTTGTAAATATTTTATGATTTATCCTCATAGGATTACATATTCCTGGAAACACAATTGAAATGTTCCCAAACTACATGTGCACTTAAATGTAGCTGCTTGATTAAAAAGTATTACTCAGTTTAACATGCTACTTCTGCGGTGGTGCAGTGGTAGCATTGTTGCCTCACAGCAACAGGTTCTCCCATTTGATTCTCGGCTGGAGTGCGGGGAGTGCCTTCTGTGTGGAGTCTGCATGTCCTCCTCGCGATTGGGTGGGCGTTCAAAAGACATGCGTAAATGGACGTACCTTTGTTGAAGGTTGAATGTCGAGCTGGCATCTCAGCGTTTGTGAAAATCTACTGCCAATCATTAGTGGACCGGAGTTCCGCTGTGGCGACCCCTAACCGGGAAAAGCCGAAAGACAACAACAATTCAGTTTAACATGCTGATTCCACAAGCTGTCTGCACTGAAAAAGTTACAAAGTTACATTTCAAATGTTACTTGAAATTGACAGTCTCTAGAGCACATGAAATGATATATATTACTTTTTGCAACATGTTATCTTTGCAGTTACCTCACACTCTGTACAAACTCACTTGGCAACTGATAGCTATTCATTTAAAATATCAGTTTAAATATTAAATGTGCCCTTGAAATGCTTTTGACATTTTGACAAAATATAATCTTAACTGTAAAATGAATGACTTGAAAGAAGTGAAGTAATGCATAGATTTCAAAGACAGTTCTTGACACTACAGTATACGTAAAAATGTAGATTCGTAAGGAAGTATTGAAAAGTTTTAGTCTTCCAGTTAAAATAGCTTACTGTCAACATTTTGCGATATCAGAAAGTTTGAAGAGCTAGTAAATACTATTATTTGTCTTTATAATAATTATTAGACAGATGTTAGACTCTGCTTTGTTTAATGAATTATGACACATGTTTATGAGGAAAAGTGGAGTCAATCAGATGTTATTGCAATAGTTAGATTAATGGTGGACACTGTTATGCTTAATGGATTACGGGCATGTTAGCGATTAACTCTGAAATGTTTTGTTTATATACATATTGTCAGTTGAATTATTTCCTATAATATTAACATAACATATAAAAGGAGGGAAAATGTACTGTTGCTTGTGAGAAATTAAGCTTTCTTTGCATTCTATCAGCCTTGTGAAGTATTTCAGTTTTTTTTTAATACTCATTGATTAGGAACCGCTATATTTCTGTTGTCATGGCAACAGAAAACATCTGCGGCAGTTTCTATGGACTGTGTGAATATGTGAAGTGCATTTAGCCTCGCAGATAAATGCAAAAGTAATGCTGTTTAGCTATTAAACTGAATTACAATCTAAGGAAGGGAAAATTAGATAGCTTAATAGAACAACTTGTAAATACTTTATAAATTACTCACATTGGAGTACACAAACTCAACTGAAATGTCCCCAAATTACTTGTGAACGTAAATGAAACTGCCTGATTAATAAGCATAATGTACTTTAACAAACTGAATCTATAACCTATCAGCTCTATATATGCTACATTATATATGTCACTTGCATATGACAGTCTGTAGAGCACATGAAAAAATACATATTATTTTTGCAACATGCTATATTTGCGCTAACCATACATTCTAAACTAACTCAATTGGCAACTGACAAGTTATTTATTTGAAACATCAGTCTACATATTAATTGTGCCCTTGAAATATTGTTGCCGTTTTGACAAAACAAAACCTGAACTGAAAAAGGAATGATTTGAAAAGTGAAGTATTGTACAGATTTCAAAGACAGCTATTGACTCTACAATATAAGTAGAAATGTATACATGCAAGGAAAAACTGAAATGCTTTATACTTTTAGTTAAAATAGCTTATTGTTAACTTTTTGCTTTATCAGAAAATTTAAAGAGCTAGGAAATTATTTCTAATTTGTCTTTATAATGTTTACTAAAGTGATGTTAATCACTGACTTGTTTAATGGATTGCGAGTCATGTACAAGACAGATTACTGAATGTTATTTCTGCTTACCTATGTTTGCTGAATTTGTTTTATTAGTACTGATTTAAAACAAGGAAAAGAAAGGGAAAGGAAATCTCTGTTTTTGGTCAAGGGAGGAGAGGCCTAAGAGTATTCTAACTGCCCCAAGAACTCTCTAAGATGCTTTAAACACTATTTGATTAATACTGATCTAAGGTAAGTCTTGATTACCATATGGGTACCTACACATTCATTCTAGACCTGATGTGATTACCCATTCTGGAAGCAGGAGGTGCCCTATGCAGTGTAGGAATTGTCAGGATGATCATAGTTCATTCTTAGACTCTGCTTTGTAAATCTATAAATATGTAAAAGGATTGCACACTAGAGTGTAGGATGCCTCTACTCAGAGTTAGGATACCACTGATAAGCCATGTCTTTTCATAAGTGTAAGTTGAAGTCGGTGAGCTGAACAGTGGGAAAGTAAAGGAAGACAGTACACCTACAGTAAATTCATATTTCATTGGAAATCACTCATTGTTTCCTACAGAGTCCTTTTAGTCAAATTATTTTTAGTAATAATCTATTTGTTGTTGGCTTACTTAGTGTATGCTCCTCTGTTGCATTTAATTTATCCAAAATGACTTATCTGACATGTTTGGGATCTCTTAAGAGTAACTAAATACTGGATATTTTCTAAGTCAACATAATAATTGTTTACACTACTAACATTCCATCCTGATATATAAAATACTATATTATAATAACAATAGAATAATATAGAATTTCATATCTCTTTTAAGAAAATTCTCCATATAATAATTTAATATATGGAGCTCAGTTGATATTGTTGGTTAAAGGTATGAGTGATAATCCAATAGATCTATCATTATCTATTGGATTAAGAATGACTTTCACTCCATGTTTAATGGGAAATTCATATTTACTTGTATTTGATACTTTAGAATTAATATTTTATAGAAATACTTTTATAAAGCCTGACCAGAACATTAAATTACACTCCCAAGTTTACACACATAAAATTAACATTCAATGTTACCAGAGAATATGGTATAACTACTATAATCAAAATAAAAAAAGAAGCAAAATGTTTCTTCCAACAATAACTTGAATTGGATTTAACATTCTTATCATTAAATACTAATGGCTTAAATAATGCAAATAAAAGAACAAACTTACTAAAATATTTAAATCTAAATAAGGCACAAATAGTATTTCTCCAGGAAATGTATTTTAAGACTAATGATAGCTTTATTTGGACCCCTAAGGACTATACATTCTTAGCTCAATCCTCCTATAGAACAAAGACAAAAGGGGTATCAATTCTCTGGAAGAAAAACATAATCACTCCAAAAGTTATTTATAAATATGAAGACAAAGAAGGTCTACTAGCATTTGTTATAATTAAATTTAATAACAGAATATGGACCTTAGCTAATCTATATTGGTTCCCAGGAATTGGAGCAGGAATGGTTGAAAAGCACCTAGATTTTATTTCCAACAATTATAAAGTAAATCTTATACTGGGAGGAGACTTTAATTGTACCTTAGAAGCTTCTGAAACCACCAAGAAGTCTTTTTGCATAGCAACTATTTCAAAATCCATAAAAAGATGGATTGATTAATTTAATTTAATAGACAGTTTGAAAGTAAAAGATGATAAATCCTTATTATTTTCCAATAAAGACCATAGATTTGGAACACAAACTAGAACAGACAAATTATTTCTAGTTCAAGATTTACAAACAAAAATCCTCAACATCTCAATAGTTCCATGCCCCTTCTCAGATCATGACTCTCTGATAATGAAGCTACAAATAGAGTTTAAACCTTTAATATTCTCAACTAGAATTCCATCATATATCATGAAACTTAAAAAAAATCAGACCCTGGATGTTGTCAGAACTACAATTATTTCTTGAAATTAATAATACAACATAAATCAGTAGAGTTATGGTTTGGGACTCATTAAAAGCATACTTATTTAGTAAGACCCTTAGCTGGTACAAAAACAAAGTTAGAGAGTGGGAATCTGAATAATTAGACTTGCAAACCAGACTCTTAACAGCAAAATCTAAAAAAAATCTGAATTGTCCAGAAGTCAAAAAAGAAACAGGAATTAAATAAAAATATAATGAAATTCTAACACACAAAACTTGTCTAGTCTTGGAAAAATTTAAAATAAATTCATTAGCCACCTCTCCCAGATATCTACATAACTTATCTACAAGAATTAAAATACAATCTAAAGCAAATAACATTAGTAGTATATATCATGAAAAGAAAGGGAAAAAAAGTATCAGATATAGGAGACATCCTTGAAGCATTTCGGTTCCATTATATGGAACACTTCAAAAAAGAAGATTTAGATACCAATCAAATAAACTTAGATACAAACCTTATTAATATAAAAAAAATCCAGAAAACTTAAAACTAGGCCTACAAAAACCCATATCCTACAAAGAAGTTGTTGACAAGATAAAAGAAAGTAAATCTAACAAAGCTCCAGGGATAGATGATATAATTACGGAAATTTACAAACTCTTCCCTTCATCAGTAATCTCCCTTTTTCATAAAACTTTGCTAGAAGTTCAGTCAGAAGCAAAAATACCACCCTCATGAAATATTCTCTCATAACAACAATTCTAAAAGATAATAAACTATCAGACTTTTGCACCTCATACAGAACTATATCATTACTGAATAATGATTACAAAATATTCATGTCAATCCTAGCTAACAGAATGAAAATCCCACTTTCAAAGACAATTAATAATGATCAAACTGGATTTTTATATAACAGGCACACACAAGACAATATTAAAAGGATACTTACTCTTATAGATTATGTGAATAAAGAAGATAGAGAAGCACTTGTAATCAGATTAGACATAGAAAAAGACTTTGATTCCCTCAACTGGGAATATCTATTTCAAACTTTAGCATTATTTGAATTTCCTCCTCCCTTCATCTTATTACTAAAAAACATATATATTAATAACTTAGTCTACATTAAATTAGGTCCTTTCACCTCAGAATCTATCCATATAACGGAAGGTACTAAACAAGGATGCCCCCTTTCTCCTATTTTGTTTGCTTTGGCTATAGACATACTTGCAGAAATAATATGCAATAATCCAAGAATAAAAGGAATAGAAGTCCATGACCAGTACATATCTAAAATAATGCTTTTTGCTGATGATATTTTATTAACCCTATCAAACTCCAGAGAGTAATTAGGAGTGCTAGAAGAAGTAATGGAAACATTTTATAAGATTTCAGGTCTACACTTTAATAGATCAAAATCAAATTTTCTATTTTTAAATAAGAAAAAAGAACTACAAGTTACAGATAAATCCATCATAGGAAAACAAGAACTTACGCTAAATTATTTAGGAATAGTGTTATGGAAAATATTAATGAAACAATATTAATAAATTATAAAAACATTATTGAAACAATAAAACTATATATAGAAAAGTGGAACAAAATTACATTAATTTATGAAGGCAGATTGCAATTAATAAAAATGGTATTTTTGCCAAAAATACTAAATGTAGCATTAGCAATACAGTTAATTCCTGAAGATGCATTCTTAAAGAAATAAACTCATGTTTAATAATTTTTTTATGATATCCCAAAAAGAATAGAGTAGCTCTAACTCATCACATTAGACCCTGGAAACAAGGAGGATTGAACTTTCCAGAAATAGAAACATATATAAAAGCATCTGTGCTTAAAACTACAATATACTGGATACACCCAAATTATTTTGCCAACTGGAAAGAATTAACAATGGCTATATTAACAAATGAATTTAATCTGTTAGAAAAAATCTTAGTAGCAGACAAATCTAACAAACCCTGGTACATACTATGCATAAATATACAATATAATATAAAAAAAACTTTCTAAAACAACACTGATTAATCATTACATCAATTCCATTAGGAAATTTATCAATGCAAACATAGATCTAAAACTTTGGTTTGACCTTTAACCCCATTTACCATCACTAAGAACTTTCTTCACAAATATATATATAGGGAAACAATAACCTCCAGGGAACAAAATGGATTCTTATGCTGTTTTCAATGTGTAAATAAATTAAATGTTTTAGATATACATATTTTAAAAACTGCTTACAATGTTCCAACACAGGACTGGTTAACGTTACAAAGCATTCTAATGTACACTCAAGATTTATGCAGATTAATTAATAATTCCTCATTTAAAGATATTCCAAATCTAATAAGTTTTCTGTATGAATTTAAATATATAATAGTTGTGAAAAGAAAAAATCCATTTCAAATCTATATAAAGAGTTAATAACATATAAAAAAATTCCCAAACCATCATACTGGCAGTTCTTAAAAAAGGTCAGACGTTGCAGTTAACATAAGAAATTAAAACTAACATCTTACTGTCAGTTAATTACACCTCTAACACACAGTACTGGAAAATATTTAACTGGAATTACTTACATACAGCATTTTTTTACACCAGATAGAATTAAAACGATCAGTACTACTACAAATGTTTTTTGCTGGTGGTGTGAAAAGTCAAATAAGGCAGACTGGGTTCATATTTTTTTATGAATGTAATAAAAGTAAATCATATTGGAATGGAATCATTTTTTAAAAGCTTTATTTAATGAATCCTTTACCTTAACTAAAGTACTGATTATACTAAATGTAAATGAAGGTCCCTACCTGAATAAGACAAATATGTATTTGTTATGGACAATACTTGCTATATCTAGGAAATGTGTAACCAGACGGTGGAATTCAAATACATCCCAGACCTTGGAAGAATTCTACACTTTACTGAAGACAACTGCATTGATGGAAATAAAAATCAAAGAACTACAAATCTATCCCAGACCATTGGTAAATAATCCTTGGAAGAAAGTTATATCTTTGTTGGAAAGTCTGCAATAATCAATATTGTATCTCTGATAACTGATCTGTTAATTCTATATTTAATAACATACAATGTATATAATTGAAAGTCAGGCTGTTGAAATATTGTATATAGTTGTTTAAAATAACATTTAAAAATATTATATAAGTGTTATTTTAATTGAAAATAAAATTTTTTTTAGAAAAAAATGCTTAATACAAAATTTTGTAAATCTCCTACTCCTTATCAACTAAAAGGTAATAACCTAATATCCTTTTCTGTTTTGTCAACAATGCAAATCCATTTTCAGTTGCTCAAAAAGTTAAAAAAATAAAATCTACTAAGGAACATTGAAATCAAAAATATATCCCTCTCAGACTGAATATAAATAACAAACGCTAACCCAGTTTTTGACCAAAATTAAATTCCTTCTACTTAACTATTCTAGTATTATAACCATCACAATCACTTATTCAGTACAGTTTACCTTGGCTCTGTCAGTAAAACCAACCAACTGCTTATATTTCCACCTTTTCATTACACCCATAAACCAAATGCTATATTACATCACTATATGTGCAATTGCATGCAAAATGTTTTACATATTTTGAAATCATAAAACCTAGAAAGAAAAATGCATTTGCAATGAATAATTGCCTTTATATCCTCATTGTCTTACAAAGCTCCACAATGGACTGGGTGATCTTAATACACAGCATAATACACTGCACTTCTGCACTTCCTTCCCATGTTACTACTATTCTTTTAAACCCCATTTTCAGAGCACCCGAATACAACTTCACACTATATACCTCTATACATCCATCATTAAAACACGTACACCCAATCTACAACCTAAATCCAAAAACAAATGCTTGATGCTGATGTCTCAACCAGAGGACACAGTAGAATCCACAAAAGTCAAGAAAAAGTCACTGGAAGAGTCCCACTAATGTCTTTAGTACTGCTACTATATGTGAGCATAACCTTAGATCTAACATCATGAACTGTTGTCTTAAGAGATGATTTTTTAGGTTCCCGAAGGAAACATCTTATACCAAAATAGATTTTTTGGATGTTTCAATAACACAAACTACTCTAGGTTTCTCAACAACACTGCATAAGAAGGAATGTTGGAAAAATAAATTTTTGACTTTCGACAGCATGCATCCACGTTACACTTTTTCAAATATAGTGCATGGACAACTGGCTAGGATATCTAGGTTATGCACGGATGATACTTGTTTTGATGGGGAACTAGACAATATGGAAGGTTTATTTATTGACCGGGGTTATAATGAAGCCTTTGTTAAAGGTATTTTAGAGAAAATAAAGGAAAAGGGCATAAATATAAGCCTTGGCTGCATCGATCAGATAGTAGATTTAACTCATCTCTTAAGACAACAGTTCATGATGTTAGATCTAAGGTTATGCTCACATATAGTAGCAGTACTAAAGACATTAGTGGGATAATAAAGAAAAACTGGAATATTCTTACCAGTGATGAAAAGATTAACACCATTGTTGGTCCCTCCCCTTTGTTTGGTTTTAGAAAAATAAGTGTTTAAAAGACATTTTATGTGGGGAACAGGTTACTGATCATGTCACCCCTATTTTACAAATAGGTAGTAAGCCATGTGGCTCTTGTAAGGCCTGTCCTTTCATCCTTCAGGATACTACCTTTGTTCATCCCATTACTAATAAAGTATTTACACTAAAAGCTAGGGCTACTTGTAGAACCAAAGATATAGTATATTTGGCCAATTGTAAGTCTTGCTCATGTTTTTATGTGGGTAAGACTAACAATATGTTTAAAATAAGGATTCTACAACATTTATCCAGTATTAGGAACAATGACATGCACAATGCTCTCTTTAGACATGTTAAGGATAATCCTACTCATTGCTTTGGCTTCAGGGCCATAGTAAATGTGAGATTGAACAAGAAACAATATACTGAGTTAGTTGAATCTAGGAAGATCATAGAGTTCACTGCACACAGGAACCCAGGTTTAAATGATGTAGTACCTATTAAGCCCACCTTAAGAAATAGGAGGGTCTTTTATTAACTTTTGATTGGTTGTATTTTGTTTAAATAGTGCTTTGTAACATTTGTTCATTGTCTGATGAACTTGTTTGATATTTGTGTGTTTTTTACTATACTATTTTATTAAAATCCTTTGGATACATAACAGGACTCTTCCAGTGACTTTTTCTTGAATCTACAACCTAAGTATCTGCTCTCCACACTAATGTTTACTTACCAAAAAATCAAGTAGCTAACATTTTTATGTAGGTTTACCCCACCAACCCTTATATTGGAGAGTAACACAGGTCCCCACAGTTATATGTACAGCAATACAGGCAGATACTCTCGCACTGTAAACCACTGACTCCTAAATGCAAGTAACCTAAAAATAGGTTAGATCAAATGGAAACATTTTAAATACACACTCCCCAGGTACAGTTGAAGTCATAGAATCCTTGATTAAATCAGATATTCCCTCCCTCCTGTTGTAGCTCCCTGGATGAAAGTACCTGTTTAACACTAGGCTAAGGAAAAGATCTGGAGGTGGTACAGCAATTAATTATAAAGAAAGCCTGCCCTTAACTGCAACCTGACAATCCAACTCCAACTCAGATCATGACCCTAAGTGGCTAGTGACTGATATGCAATTGAAAAGAAGAAGCACCTCACAAATCACAGTAACAAAGCTCACAGCCCCACTCCTAATCCAAAGTTAGAAAACTACTGTCGATAATCAAACAATTAGCATCAGCAAACCAAAAATGTCTAATAGCAGGAGACTTTACACTAAATTTACTCAACCAAATGCACAAAATACTGGTGAATGACTAACTAACCTGAGCCCACTAGATTAAATCTAAAATCTGGAAGTCAGACAATATTAGATTTCTTTATCACTAATACCTCAGATAAAATCAGATATTACAGCTATTTCTCCATCTATTAGTGGTCATTGTCCCATATTATTTTTTAAAAAATACACAAATCCTCTCAAAAAATTTTTTTTTAGATCTACATCTAATAAAACTGATCAAATCTGTTACTTAGCATTCCAAAATGGACTGGAACTCACTGTTAACCTATTTAGATGCCAATACTCATGCTTAACACCTTGCCTCAATACTGCCCACAACTGAAAATAACATTTTCCTCCTAATAACTTGTAAAATTAACAAGAGTGTGTGGTTAACCAGGGAAATAAAACAATTGCTAAATCGCATAGAGAGAGTGGTCAGATAGAAAACTAACAGCTATACCAGATTGGTGGCATAGAGAGATGAGACTCTAAGTATGAACCAGATGACCAGAGTATATTTAGTCACTTATGTATTGGAGAAGGTAACTGGGGAGGGAATGCAAAGATGAGGTATATATACTGCTTACCCGTCCCATGGAGAGGTTGTAGGGTGTGTCTGGGAATCTGCATACTACCAAAAATCCATCATGGAGAAAGAAGAATAATAGAGGTGGCTGAATTCAAGGAGGTCTATGGGGTAGCATTTTTTGTGAAAATGGATGACATGATGCCAAACCACCCCATTTCATGCATATGTGTTGGACCCTTATGAACATGGACAGGAGAATGGTAGTCTTGTAACAAGAACCCGCTGATTGCTGCATTGATGATCGCCATAACATGATCAGCTTTTATTTAATTAGGGAAAATGGGAGGAACTGTGGCAAGTGGACAGATTTTTATTGCATAGCAAAGTTCTCTTTTTATTGATCTACAGTGATTCCATATGTTAACTGTTTTCAACATTATTCTTCTTTTAATTCAGACAATCAAAAGGGAATTTAAATATTTAAATAATACTGAGCTTCATGCAGAAATATTTCCTTACATTTGTTTGTAGCCTGTTAATGCTTACCTTTAATAAATATCAATGTGTTCTTGTATATACTTTTCTCTGACAATTATTCCAATTCTAGGTGGCCCATGGGTACAGGAGCAAGGCTACTGCCTGTGGTGCTGGTTACCAGAAACTGATTAATGACCTTGGAAGGCAAAGGACTTGCCAAGTGGAATGGCTTCATTGGCTGACATCCACTTTATCTACCTTAAAGAGAGGGATCAAAAATAGCTTTACCACTTTCTAGTTGAGGCCAGAAAGTTTTGTAGTAGATGTGAGAATGTGAATTTATTTATCTATTTTTTATTTATTTATTGACACTTGTTTACTGGGAAACAGACTGGGCAATAAGATACTACTTTCAGTGGAAGCTCAGGAAGAAAAGCTCCACATGCATCAAAATACAACATATTTAAAAAATAAAACACATTTAAAACTTACAGGATCTGTCAGATATTTTTGCACTGCATGCACAGGAATGTGTATGTATACACACCACATATCTGCCTCTTTAGAATGCTAAGAAGGGCATTAATAAAGGTCCTATGGATGACAAGAGTGCCTTGATCTCCTCTCTGCCTCCTACTCAGCACTCAGAAGGAAAAACATATTTGGTGGCCCAGAGTAGAACTAATTGTTGTTGTCTTGAAGATAAGCCAAACAATCAGTTACAATGAGATCTAGAAACTAAATATCAGCAGAGGCTGCATGTGTTTAAAATCTTCCCATTTTAAGCCATATGACCTCTTCCTCAAGGTATTTGGAAGTCCATCATATTTCTGCCCTCTGTGTCATAGGTTCATAGATAAGTACTAGGCAAGCTGCCCTTGTTGGACATTTTCAATCTGGCCAATTTCCCTCAAAGGTGAGAATCAAACCTTGTACCTTGTATCTATGAGGTAAATGCTGTAACCATTTTACCAGCCCCCAACCCTTAGGCTACTAAGTCTACTTAGTCTACTAACGTGAGCATATAAAAACTCTTAGTGTTTCCTTAAAAGACATATGACATAAGACATGACATGGAGACTGAAACCTTTAGTTTCCCTTCTGTAGACTTTTTCAGCCAGCTCATGTAGTTCTAGAAATGTGTTTTTATGAGTGAAAGAACAAGGCAAGTAAAATGCTTTCAGCAATCTTTTGAGCAGTACCCCCCTTTTCCATTTGACTAATATGATAATCTTCATTGTGCAGATATACACTTTAGGGAAATTATATCTTTCTAGGGTGTTTATTGCATCATTAGTTGATTCCCACGGTTGTTATGTTACCTGCATATGTTAAAGATGTGTTTGATTTTTAGATAAAATTAAGATTATAAAATGGAATGATTGAATGTATTGGATCACACTGGATGTTAAAAGTCTATACATAAGCATTGAACATGGTCTTGGAATGGAATCCATTAGACTTTTCTTGGGTGATTGTCCTGCTACTGAATATATCATTGAACTAATTTATTTTTGCTTGATTAAAATTTTTTTTAAGTCAATGGAGAAATTTTTCATCAGAAACAAGGAACTACTATGGGGGTGGCATTTCCCCCTCATATGCAAAATTGAGTATGGGTTTGTTTGAACTGGAATAAATATATATATATATATATATATATATATATATATATATATATATATATATATAATGTAAATCCAGAGTTCTTGAAAGACCAGTTCTTTAAAATACCAGTTCTTTAAAATGCAAAAAGCACCCAAAGTTCGAAATGTTCAATTTATGTACCAAAACAGGCTATTGCTGCAATGGAAAATCAAAAAAAGTCTCCAAAACGTATCTAAAAAGTTAATTAGATTTATTCAGAACTGTTAGCGCTTTCACCGATTGGCTTCATCAGACAAGGTACTAACACATTTCCACTCATTTTTATAATCCATATTCAAAGCCCATATGTTAAAACAATATATTACATCACATCCTTTTAAGAAACATGTTTATAAATGCATCTATACACATCATACATTTTAATAAAAAGAGCGTATGTGCATTTAAAGACATATACTGAACGGTCTTGTGTTATCGTATAGAAACTAAATACAAAACCAGTGCATCAGTTTATTAAAAGCAAGTATTAAATAAAACCAACTTAATATACAGACATACTGCACATGTATATAAAGAAAATGTATATGGAGTATATTGCTCATTAAAATCATATGGCAAAACAGTATCTACACGTAAACATTAACTAAAAACTAACCACAAAGGATTCTACTTCAACAGCTCATCCCATATCACATGCTCTGTACAGTCTAAAAACGAAAATAAAAATAAAAATAGATATATACAGATGGACACATCCATAATTTCACTGTTTAGGTATTGATATAAAACAGTGCATCAACAGACCTTATGATCTTGGTAGAAAAGAAGATGTCAAACATTATGATGAAATTAAACACAAAAGGACTAACCTCTAATGCTCAGTAGGATGTGCCAAATATAATTCAAAAATTCTTGAACAATCTGACACTTCATTCTTACACGAATGCATACCTAACTAAATGGACGATATCACTACATCACTTAAAAACCTATAAGAATTCTAATCATATCAAAACAAACTGTATTCCTACAAAAACAAGAAAACATAAATAAAATGGAATAAAATATACATAGCACTACTTAACAGTTAACCTCCTATTTTTCAAAACTGATTTGATCAGAATTTTATCATTCAGACCAGGGGTAACATCCGCCCTGAGTCTGATGATCCATCTAACCTCACATTCTTCAGTGTAGTTATAGATGTCACCCCCTCTTGGGGTAGGTTTAATCATTTGTATCACCATAAACTTGAAATTATGTGGGGTACCTACTGTATTAACGTGCTTGGCTAACGCATTATTTATACATCTTGTGTGTATATTATAAATATGATCTCTTATCCGCTCACGTAGTTTCCTATTGGTTTTGCCAACATAGAAAGCCTGGCAATCAGTGCACTTGGCAAGATAAACGATGTTCTCACTCTGACAAGTGGTATGAGTACTAAAATGGAACATATAGCCAGTTTTGGGATGTAAAAAATCGCATTCAGTGCTAATGTATTGGCATTGTAATGTGTTCACTTGTAAACTCTCTCTAGGCGTCTCTACTCTATCTAAAGATCGATATGGCATAATAACCGTTTTAAGTTCTTCCTATTCTTAAAAGAATAAAGTGGAGAAGGTCCAACTATTCCTGCTAGCTTTTCATCTAACAACAGCGTACCCCAATGTCTATCAATCACTTCTCTAATCTTAACTATGTCTGCTGTGTAATGCAATGGAATTCTTAAAAACTCTCTCGACACAGGGTGAGAAGGAATTTCATTGACATGAGTTCTATCTGAAAAATAGGGTGCTGCTCTTGTCTTTCTCAACGTCTCCATATTCCCTATAGCATGTCTAATCTCCTTACCAGTGTAATGACGTTGTCTAAGCCTCAAGTTCAAACTCTCTAGTTCATTTCTATAATGCTCATCTGTTGGATTGAGTCTTGAGGCCCTCATACATTGACCCTTGACCACATTTTCAAACACAAAACGGGGATGCATACTCTCACGATGTAGGATTGTATTTCTAAAACAATCCTTTCTATGTACCATTGTATTAAGCAGTCCATTGTCTAATCTTTCAACGTATACGTCCAGAAATGAAACATTAGTCCGTGAATAATTGGCCGTAAATTCTAAGTATGTAGTCAGACAATTCATATTATCAATAAATTCCAATAACTTCTGTTCATCTTCTCTCCAAATGAAGAAAACGTAGTTAAGGGTCAATGTATGAGGGCCAATGGAAGAGCTGTATAGAAATGAACTAGAGAGTTTGAACTTGAGGCTTAGACAACGTCATTACACTGGTAAGGAGATTAGACATGCTATAGGGAATATGGAGACGTTGAGAAAGACAAGAGCAGCACCCTATTTTTCAGATAGAACTCATGTCAATGAAATTCCTTCTCACCATGTGTCGAGAGAGTTTTTAAGAATTCCATTGCATTACACAGCAGACATAGTTAAGATTAGAGAAGTGATTGATAGACATTGGGGTACGCTGTTGTTAGATGAAAAGCTAGCAGGAATAGTTGGACCTTCTCCACTTTATTCTTTTAAGAATAGGAAGAACTTAAAACGGTTATTATGCCATCGATCTTTAGATAGAGTAGAGACGCCTAGAAAGAGTTTACAAGTGAACACATTGCCATGTGGCAATTGTGGACAATGCCAATACATTAGCACTGAATGCGATTTTTTACATCCCAAAACTGGCTATATGCTCCATTTTAGTACTCATACCACTTGTCAGAGTGAGAACATCTTTTATCTTGCCAAGTGCACTGAATGCCAGGCTTTCTATGTTGGCAAAACCAATAGGAAACTACGTGAGCGGATAAGAGATCATATTTATAATATACACACAAGATGTATAAATAATACATAATTTCAAGTTTATGGTGATACAAATGATTAAACCTACCCCAAGAGGGGGTGACATCTATAACTACACTGAAGAATGTGAGGTTAGATGGATCATCAGACCCTGGTCTGAATGATAAAATTCTGATCAAATCAGTTTTGAAAAATAGGAGGTTAACTGTTAAGTAGTGCTATGTATATTTTATTCCATTTTATTTATTTTTTCTTGTTTTTGTAGGAATACAGTTTGTTTTGATATGATTAGAATTCTTATAGGTTTTTAAGTGATGTAGTGATATCGTCCAGTTAGTTAGGTATGTATTCGTGTAAGAATGAAGTGTCAGATTGTTCAAGAATTTTTGAATTATATTTGGCACATCCTACTGAGCATTAGAGGTTAGTCCTTTTGTGTTTAATTTCATCATAATGTTTGACATCTTCTTTTCTACCAAGATCATAAGGTCTGTTGATGCACTGTTTTATATTAATACCTAAACAGTGAAATTATGGATGCGTCCATCTGTATATATCTATTTTTATTTTTATTTTCGCTTTTAGACTATACAGAGCATGTGATATGGGATGAGCTGTTGAAGTAGAATCCTTTGTGGTTAGTTTTTAGTTAATGTTTACGTGTAGATACTGTTTTGCCATATGATTTTAATGAGCAATATACTCCATATACATTTTCTTTATATACATGTGCAGTATGGTCGTGTGTCTGTATATTAAGTTGGTTTTATTTAATACTTGCTTTTAATAAACTGATGCACTGGTTTTGTATTTAGTTTCTATACGATAACACAAGACCGTTCAGTATATGTCTTTAAATGCACATACGCTCTTTTTATTAAAATGTATGATGTGTATGGATGCATTTATAAACGTGTTTCTTAAAAGGATGTGATGTAATATTTTGTTTTAACCTATGGGCTTTGAATATGGATTATAAAAATGAGTGGAAATGTGTTAGTACCTTGTCTGATGAAGCCAATCGGTGAAAGCGCTAACAGTTCTGAATAAATCTAATTAACTTTTTAGACTTTTGATTTTCCATCGCAGCAATAGCCTGTTTTGGTACATAAATTGAACATTTCGAACTTTGGGTGCTTTTTGCATTTTAAAGAACTAGTATTTTAAAGAACTGGTCTTTCAAGAACTCTGAGCCGTGGTAACGACTGTGGCTGCTTTTTGGATTTACACGTTATTTATTCTTTTTGCCACAGGAGTTTTGACTGTCCGGTGGTGTGTTGCATTGTCATATATATATATATATATATATATCAGTTTTATTGTCAGCATGTTAAAAAATATTTTAGATTTATTGATGACCTCATATTTTTATGTGAGGGAGGTGAAAATCATGTTAATACATTTATTGATAGTTTACAAGAAAATAGGTTTAATTTAAAATTTGATGGCATTCAGAGAGGTAAAAAAGTTTCTTTTCTTGATGTGGAATTGAAAATTACAAGTGGAAATAGGCTGTACACTAAGGTACATAGAAAATGTGAAGGTAATGTTCAGTATTTAAAAGCGTCTAGTTGCCATTCTTCTTATACTATAGAGGCTTTACCTTATGGTGAATTCCTACAGTTATACAGATTATGCAGTGATGAAACAGATTTTCAGGAAGAAGGACTGAAAACTTGTGTTATGTTTGAATCTAGGGGATACAACAAGGAAATATTACGTAGTGGTTGGCTTAAATTAATAAATGAATATGGTAAAGAAAATAAGGCAGTATATAAATCAGAAGTTGTTATGAATAAAAAAATGCATCAAAGGTATATTTTGTGACAACTTACAGCTGTTTCAGTGATATAGTAATTAATTTGGTTAAATATTATTGGGTTTCCTAAATTTGTTAAAAGATGCTAGTGAATGGATGCCCCAAAAGCTTAAAATATCTTACAAAGTTGGAAGGAACATAAGAGATTTTTTAGTTAAGGGAAAATCTGTTATGCCCCCATCTAATTTAAACATTGGGATTAATCATCAGGGTACAATGGTTTGTGGAAGGTACAAAGCTTGTAAATATATTTCATCCAGTTTTGATAGGATTAATGGAACTAGATTTAAAGTAAAGAGTCAATTTAAATGTGATACTGAGGGCATTATTTATGCCCTGAAGTGCCCTTGTAATAAATTTTACAGTGGAGAATCCGAAAGAGCCTTTAAAACAAAGCTCTTAGAGCATTTTCGAGATATTTATAATAAAAAGGAACAAAGTTCAGTAGCAGAAAACTTTTATAGAGTGCATCAGGGGCTGTCTGTGGGGTTAAAAGGAACCATTTTGGAAAAAAATAGATGATATTTGTTTAGATGGAAAAAGTATTAAAAACAAATTCTGTATAAAGAAGCTTTATATATATATTAAAATTTTATGCTATGATTCCTAAGGGAATGAATGTGGAGCTTAATTAGTGGGTTTTCCTTTAATTGTGACTTCAATTGTTTATCTACTTGAATTTTAACTGAACTGTTAAGTGTTTAATTATGTTCATTATATAAGGGATAGGTGTTTGTGAAAGTATTATACTCCTTGAAGGCAAGTGTGCCAAGATGTCAGAGAGAAAAATCAGTTTTATTTTTTGCACTGTGTGGTCACTGGCTACTTGGTATTGATTGCTGAACTTTCTCTTGTGTGGTATACATAAAATTATGTCTTTCTGTTGTTTCTATGGTTCACTAACAATAAACAAATTTGAAATGTATTTACAAAATAAATCTGAATATCTTTTATAAAATAATGTAAGGATAAAGTAGCTAAACTGAGTAGCATCCTGCCCTCACCAAGAATGATACCGCAGTATAAAGAAAAAATGATCAATTTCAACAATTGGCTAAGCTTCTGGTGTCATTCAAAGGGGATCCAGTGTCTTTCAGCCTGGGATGACATGCTTGACAAGCCTCGTTGCTTCGCAAGAGACGGCTTGCACCTGTCACCCCTATGCTTTCGAATACTGGCCAAGACTCTTGCTGCCCCCATAGTGCCTTTCTTAGGCAAGGCTCAAAATTCAAACCCACCTCCGTAAACAGCACAAATAAAAAAATGAGGATTATGTTACTCAATGCCAGGAGTTTAAATCTCAAAATGCACGTGCTCGAAGCACTCCTCAGTATGGAGAACGTCAACATCTGTGCAGTAACTGAAACCTGGTTCAAGGCTCCAGAGAGCACCCCAGCACTACTGGGCTACAGCTCATACCACACATTTCAACCACAGAACATAGACCGAAACACAAAAGGAGGGGGTGTATCCATATTCATCAAGGATATCTACACCTCCAGGTTAGTGGTGCAGCATGATACCCCTGAGATCATCCATGTGCAACTAACATCGGACAAATCTGCAATGCAAATTCTGGCCTGCTACAGATCACCCTCCCTGACCCAGGACCACCACTCTGCCTTTCTTGAGACACTGGAAAACATGAAGGCCCTACCGAACGCCCTGATATTGGGCGATTTCAATTACTCTACCATTAACTGGGAAAACTACTCAAGTACAAACTCCCAGGTCCAGCGCTTCCTGGAATTTATCAACTCAAATGCCCTGGATCAGCTGGTAAACTCCCCTACCAGATGTGAAAACATATTGGACCTGGTCATCACAAACATGGGTGACAGGTGGTCCGCACTGGATGCCAACCCATCACTGGTTAGATCAGACCATAAATTAATCACTCTGTATGTCCACACCCCACCACCACCCCCAACCAAGAAAACCACAGTGAAAAACTTTTCTATAGCAAACTTCACCTTACTTAAGACAGAGGTGGTAAGTTTCCCAGCCCCCACACTAAAGGATAACAGTGTCCAAGATGCAGAAACCTTTACAAATGCACTCTATGAGCACCTACAAGGATGCATGGATCGTGCCATCCCTAGCAAAACCAAGACTCACTCTCCTAAGAGAAGGAAACCAGTCTAGTGGACCCCTGTCATAAACAGGCTATACAATAGAAGGAGGAAACTAGTTCAGAAAAAAAGCAAATCCCAAGATGGAAAGACATCCCTGATCAGTATCAGTAAGAAACTAAGGTCCCTCATAAAATCATCCAAGGCTAACTTCAAAAGAAAAATAGCCAAGGATTCGAAAGATAACCACAAAGCCTTCTTTAGCTATGTCAAGAATCTAAGTGGCAACTTGCAGATATGCTCTGAGCTAGTGCAAAATAGCACAAAATATACTGAACCTACTGATATTGCCAACATCCTGGCAGATAGATTCAGTGCAAACTTTACCCCCCTCTCACCCCTAAAAAGGCCCACAACAATACTGGAAAAGTGTAGTGTCCTGGAAATCACAGATGCACAGGTGGAAACAGCCCTTTCAAAAGCCAAAAGCACAGCGTCAGTGGGGCCAGATGGTGTCCCAGGCTGCATCTTGCAATAACTACAGAATGAACTAACCCCCCACCTAAACATACTGTTCAACCTCAGCCTCTCCACAGGCTACATGCCCATAGAATGGCGCACAGCAACGGTTATTCTGCTCCACAAAGGAGGGGCCACAACTGACCCTGGTAACTATTGCCCCATAAGCCTGACTAGCCTGGTCTGCAAGGCTATGGAGTGCATCATCATGGATCTCATTAACAAAGACATTGGGAGCCTCCAAACACTTGACCCGACTCAGTTCAGCTTTGTTAAGGGCAGATCATGCCTACTAAACCTGGATGACTTCTTTGAGACAGTCACCAAAGCCATAAATGAGGGGAAGGTGGTTCACACAGCCTGCCTTGACCTTGCCAAGGCTTTTAACACCATTCCCCACTCAGGAATTATAGAAAAACTCACCAGCCTGAACATAAACCCCTACATCATGAGATGGGTTGCCAACTGGCTTACAGACAGAACTCACACGGTAAGAATAGTGGGCTCCAGGTCCGACTCTAAACCAGTCACAAGTGGTGTCCCACAAGGCTCAGTCCTGGGACCCCTACTGTTCGGCATATACTTTTCAGAAGTACAGGCAAACACAGGAGGACTATGGCTTACCAAGTTCGCTGATTACTGCAAACTGGGAGCCATAATTGACACTCCAGCTGACACGGACATTCTCCTTACTGAGACGGACACCTGGTGTCAAAGTCATGGTCTCAAGCTAAATGCTAAAAAATGCATAATCATCCCATTTGGTAAAAACAAAACACCCATGAATTACCACATAGGTGGCAGCCCCCTTAATACAGAAGAGGTAACAAGAGGTAATAAGAGATCTGGGGACCCAGGTAGATAGTAATCTCTCCTTTGACAATCATATTGCCAACGTAGTTAGGAAATCATTCTAAATAGCCCATCTAATTACTAAAGGGTTTGCATCTAAAAATAAAGAGGTTATAGTGCCCCTCTACTTGTCACTCATCAGACCCATCATAGAGTCCAATGCCCCATTTGGGATGTACCTCACAAGACACTTCCAACAGCTGGAAAGACCACAAAAGTACCTCACCAAGAGGATTACTGGCCTCAAACATATGTCCTATGCAGCCCGACTGGAAAAACTCCGGCTGTACTCAGTGGCATATCGCTTACTCAGAGGTGATCTCTGCCTGACTTACAAAGCCATGCCCAACTCAGAATTAATGGACATGCTCCACCTAAAGAAATCCAAGTCACTGCGAGTCACTCGCGTTAGTGAGCTAAACCTTGCCACAACAGTAAGTAGAACATGCTGGAGCGATAGAGTCCTGTCACAGAGACTCCCCATGCTTTGGAACAAAATTCCTAACTACATTAGGCAGAGCCCTTCACTAACACTCTTCAAGAGAAACCTTGACGAGTGGATGGGTAACAGAAAATACACCCCTGGGATCACTTAATTGGCTCTTCTTGGCAGAGGCTCAGTTAATTAATCAATGGGGCGGCAAAAGCTGACACACTCTGGCTTGGCTTATAAATGCCCTCGGGCAGATAGCCTAGTACCTACCTATGAACCTATGAACCTATAAAGTAACTGCATTATCCAGGCATTCCATCCTGTTAAACCCATTGTTCACTTAAGTTAAATACAATACCCACAGGCTATACTATTTAACACTGAGATATATACAATCAAGCGTTAACTACATAAAACAAGAATAAGACTGGAGGCTTGTGCCAAAGAGTGTAACAGAAAATTATGCTGTCTAGTTTTTAAGTATTATTGTAAGTCTTTTTGCAAACTTTATTCTTGAATTTGAATGCATTCCTTATTGAATAATAGCTATACATTTGTAAGTTGTTTTAGTCAAATTTTTCCAAATGCATTTTCTTTCTTGTGTATTACACATTTTACAACTAAAAGCAATCAATAGCTGATAATCTGTTTACAATTTGGTAAGATACATTTTTTATGCAGTAATAACTGCTACAAAAGAAGTTTATTTACCAGAAAAAGATTGTAGATTTCTATAACTGCCATTGATTCGAGAAGCAGAAGTAGATGAGTTCTGCATGTGTTCCAGCTTTTTTCCTATTTCTACAAATTTGTGTGACCTCATATTTAGTATGTATAGAGACTAGGGATATGGGTGCTTGCCCCCAAAGTGAGAGATGCAAGGAGGCTTGACCCCTGAAAAAAAGTGTTTAGGAATGTTGTGCAATGTGTTGTGTGCCTCTGCTTTAAATAATAATGTTTTATGCTTAGATGTTCTAATACCAATGAAATGTTTGTCAATTAAATGATATGCAATTAATTATCACTGATCCAAGCAAATGAGATCACAAACTGGAGTGAAAATTAAGTATGAAGCCTACACAGAATCAAATGTAGGCACCACTGTCTTACCCTTTAAACATTTAGCACAATATAATGTGTTTATTTGTCATTTAGTCCAGTATTTATGCTAGTTTCAGAATGAATATTGTCTTTTTAAGAAATATTGTTACAGAAAATAAAGAAAAATAAATGCACAAGCAAAAAATAAACAAAGACTCCTAAGTCAATAGCTGAGCTCATGGGATCAGCAAGAAAGAATTCTTGGAACCTAAGATGAAGAAGATTTAATTTATCTTACATTTCATTCTGACTTCAATTTATGATTTGCATTATTTTGAGTGGTTACTGTTATATTAAAGCTTCCACCAAAGCCACTTTTCCATAGTATAATTTCTGCTGTTTCGTCAATAATTTACCTTTCCCATTTCCTTTTTTCCCCCTTCCTTTCTATTTATTCCATTAAAACGTGCTTTAGAAGGCAGTACAGGAAGATTGTTGATTGCATGAACAAAAATAATTAGGCATCATTCCAAAAGAAATCCAAAAATGTAAAACTTCAACTGCATGAAGGAAAGCAAGCACTTTGCCAAAAGCTGAAAGGTCACCTGTTACAATGAAGATATGTCACGCATATGTGTTATCTGTAAAATGGCAAAGGATAATGATCCGCTGAAGAGCAATATATCATTTGTGCTAAGTCCTTGAGTATAGTAATAAAACGATGCATCACATCTGAAGTCTGATAAAAACATACGCCTTCATTTTATGTTTCCTTATCCTTTATACTATTTTGGTAACATGTACGTAGCTCATACGGTTCACTAGGTGCACAAAAAGCCTTTCCATTAATTCTTCTAAGCCAGTTTATTACTTTTCAGTCGTACCTGTTCTGCATTATTAAATGTGAGGAACAGCTGTCAGTTAAGTAAAAAACTGTGCAGTTTTACAGTTCTCATGCCTACTGTCAGCTTATATTAACCCAAGATAATCATAATGTTAAGCAGTGAATAAATTCAATCAAACATTTACATGGCTACAAGCTTTTGTTTAATCATTGAAAGGCACTTAACTGCAAAAACAAGTTTGCTGATCTGTACCTTTGCATGCACCTTTGGGCTATAACATGAAACTGCAGATGTAATTTGCAGAAAATGACATTTGTGCAGCCTGTCTGATGCTCTGCTTAGTTTAGTGCTGTTTATAGTGGTCTTCCAGTTCTCTTCCATTTTTACTTCTATCTGTACAATATCCATATACTGATGCCACTAGTACTAGTAAGTTCATTGTTTTTACATAAATCTTTCCATGAAAAACATCTTTCATGTTTCTCTTAAAAATTTCTACACCAATATCACAAAGATTTTCCAGTGAGGAAAGCCAGTGTGGGTTAATGTTTCTTAGCTGTATTTTAATGCTGTATGCAGTTGTTTCAGACTGTGTGTGTGTGTGTGTGTGTGTGTGTGTGTGTGTGTGTGTGTGTGTGTGTGTGTGTGTGTGTGTGTGTGCGCGTGTGTGTTTGTCTTTGTACTCATATTTGGAAAGCTTTCTATAACACAATGATTAATACCATTACAAGATATGGAAAAGGAATGCTCATTAGTCTCTTGTTTTAGGCATATAATCACATATGAAATGTAATGTGAAAAAAGAAGTGAAACATTCCACAAACATGATTTTACTGCAGCAGCATTTACTTCATAGTATTTCCCCCAAAGTTTTACAAGTGACTGTAAAACTGTTAATTCCCTTTGGTTCAGATAAGTTGGACATAAAGAAACAGTGGGAGATGGCTTCTTTATATTATTCATTGGAATTCATGAGAGTCTTGTTTGAGTATGATAAGTGGCAAACATAGATTTTAACTGCAAATATCAATAGTTTATTGAATATTTTTCAGAATAATACCACTGCCTGCAGTTGTAATAAGTATTATGAGGAGGGATTTGACAGGCTATTTTCTCAAATGCAAATTTTGGAGGAAAAGCTTCCTGATACAAAAAGTCATAAGCTCCATAGAAATTTAAGAACAAATAATGAAAGTGCTGGCTTTCCCTGTGAGAAAATTCAGTGCAAACCACAGTTTTCTAAGAATACTGGTAATTTTAATAGTTTAAGCAACAGCAAGGTCAAACAAGTCTGGTATTCATTTGTCTACAAGGGGAATAAGCTAGCCGAAAGAAACAATTTAGCTGGTGAAGCCGATGAATAAATTTACCAGCCAAAAGAGAAGAGGATGAACAAAAACTACAAGGGTGAAAATAGAACAAAAACTAACATTGGTTTAAGTATAAAACCTTTCAATAGTGAAAAAGGTGAGACAGACTATGAACCATGGTTGTTTGTTGTGCTGGGGCAACAAGAGATTCTAAATGCTTTTGCCAGTCTTTCACAAAATGGACTTAAGTTTATTCCAACTTGTAAAATGTCCTTTTCAGAAAAAAAAGACATGGTTATTGTTGAGAAAGTTATGGTTAAGATTTTTTGCACTTAAGGACAATTTGAACTCTCATTCTACAATTTGGTTATTTAAGCTAACTTGAATAGTTAAACTCATTTTATCCCCACCCCCCTTTCTAGTAATTCAGCAACAGTTTATTATAATGTTGTTTTGAAAGAAATTATGGATATATTTTAATAAAATTAAGAAAGAATTTGTCAATTATAATCTTGATAAAGGTGAATGACAGGCTTTAAAGCAACTGCAAATGAATCATCGAATAATGATAAATAATATGAGAGACTGGAGGAAAATCCATTAAGAGAATGTTGAGAAAGCTTATAAGTACTTACTATAAGTACTTGCTAACTGAATGGTGCAACAGGCTATAGAAGACAAATGAGACAACATGTGTTAGAGATATTTCATTTTTTGCAGATGTTGAAAGGAGTGCAGTGGCAACAGGGCTGCTGGTTTGTTACAGTGGATGTCTGTAGCCTACATTCCTCAATACAGCATGTTTTAGGCTCAAGAGCTATACATTATTTGGGAACTACACCTCTGGGAAAAGATGCACTACAACTGATTGTTTTAGTTGAGAAATAATTGCCTTTATTTCATGTTGAATATTATAGACAGATATGTGGAACAACTATGAGTGCGAAATTTGCACCAACATATGCCAATCTATTCATGGATAATTTTTAGGAAGAAGTAATATATATGGATACTTTCTTTAGTGATAAAGTAGTGTGTTATAAAATGTATATTCATGATTTGTTTTTGCAGTTAAAGGGAAGGATAAATAATGTGTGGCTTTTTTAACTGAATGCAAAGGAATGAATTAGGTTTGTCATAATTATAATATACAAAATGGGCTATACAATATGTTTATGTTAAAGAGTTTGTAATTGCTAACAAAATATGTAATACTGTTTATAGATAGCCTATGGAAACAAATTATTTTTTTATGCTACAAGTGCACATGCACCACATTTAATCAAGCCACTTCCTTATGATGGATTTGTTTGAGTGAATTCTCAGAAGATTTTCAGAATGTAGCTATAGAAATAGTACAACAATTGAAAAGTAGAGGTTATACTGTGGGGATTTATGTCAGGCATTAACGAAAATACAGGATAATAAAAATCAAGCAGAAAGTAAAAGATGTAGATAGCGGAACAAAAGTGTTATGAATAGTAGTGATGCATATTTTGTAACATGCAATGCCCCCTTTGTAGAAGAGATATCATGGATTAATAAAAACAGTGGTATATAGTGAAAGCAGATGATATTATAGGTAGTAAGTTGAATTATAAATTAAAAGTTTCTTAAAATAATTCCTTTAGTCTAATGGATAGATTGGTACATTCTGAAATGACTAGAAGTTTTATAGGAGAATGTGAAGGTAATAGTGTATGCAAGTATTTGGATACCGATTCTGCATGTTATTAATAGACAGTGATGTGTTCCAATATGTGTTATGAATTGTTATATTAAGGTAGTAGTGTACTGCCTGAAATGTTCATGTAGCCTGTATTATATAGGTTAGATTTATTTTTATTTTAGATTTCTTAACCAGGAAAGTCTGACTTGGAACAAAGCCAATTTTCAGCCCAGGCCCAAGGAGAAATGCTCCAGATGCATGTTTATTAGCATGGGAGGAAACCAGAGCACCTGGAGGAAACCCACACAAATTCAGGGAGGACATGCAGACTCCACACAGAAGGCACCCCATCTGAGAACTGAAGCAGAGAACCTCTTGCTGTGAGGGAACAATGCTACCGCTGCACCACTGCCCCATCCATTGGTGACAATTCAACCAGTAAGGGAACTGGTTTTGGAAAACTTAATTGATATAAGGAATAAATCCCAGAAAAGTCTTGATGCTACACATTTTCAAAACGATCATCCTCCTGATAGTTACTTGTTAAAATATTTTATGTTGTATACTTGAAAGAATTATAATTTATATATTAATGTTTTAGATATTTTACTGAAAAAAGAAGCTTGGTATATCGTTGATTTGATACGTTTCATAATGGTCTCAACAGTGAATTAATTATGAAAATCAGACTTAGTATCCAAATGTGTCCTTCCACAAGTAAAAATCTCACATAACAAATGAGTGACACAACTGCTCAGTGTAAAATTTTAATACCCATAAAGCTTTCAACCAAAATTGCTCTTTGTCAGTGTAAGAAAAAATGTAATTACCCTGACGAAGAGCAGTTTTGCTTGAAAGCTTAGTTGGTATTAAAATTTTATAACAAGTGGTCATGTCACTCCTTATTTATTTTGAATTAATTATGAAGTATTTATTCAAAATTATTATACTTTCTCTTTAATATTTTAAGGAACCTTGTGACTGGTTAATGTGATTACAAAAGAAATGATTCAAGTGTAATGATTAGAGCCACTTAAAGTAGATGCTGGAGTTCTAGTTCCATTTAGTTTGCAAAAAAGTAATTTTTCAGCTCTATTTGAGATCAACAAGTGATCTGTATTTTTAATTTAGTCCATTTGGGTGGAAATTGTGGTTATATAATCACATATAATTTCAAAATATTAGTCCAGAAAGTTTACGAATGCATTGTAATATGAAAAGCAAATGAAGGGGGGAGGGCCGGAATGAGTTAAGGACAGATAGCCATTCTTCTCAAACTACAACCTCATTGCGAGGCATATTCCTTATTTTTGTCTCTAAAAGTCCATGTTTCATTTTGTTCCACACTGAAAGGGCCTGTCATGCATCTAGTGTTAAGAATTTATTTTAAAATATCCATATCAAATAATACTGACTCATAATTAATTCCTCAAAAGAACTATTTCTATGCAAGTAGAACAGTTATTAACCATTTTGTAAGCTAGGTCAGGCTAACAATATGTACTCTACATTTTGCCCATTTGTTCCACATTTTAAGAGGTACTATTCCATAGTTTGGAGATATAGGTTGAGAGCTGTGCTGACAGCATTTATAGAACATGATCTATCTTCATTACTAATTCAGTTCAAGAAATGATGAGCAGGAAGGAGAAGCAATCTGGGCAGAGGATGTGAGTAGTTAACCTGACTAGAATGAGTTTACCTACATCTGTCTATAATTTTCCATGAAAATATCTTAGAATAAATGACATGCACACTTATTTTTCTGTCTTGTTTTGAAGGCTAATGACTAAAGTATTTGAAGCAATATCTTGTGGGCTCCAAATACAGTACTTGAAGAACAAAGCTACACATATGAAGGAGTTTATTTCTGGACACTGTCTGCTTTTCTTACATGGACCTGTGTAGAATGATAGATTGGAAGCAGTGGCATAAGTCCCTCAATTAAGTAATTAATTTCAAAATGTGGTTGCGCAATTATCTTCCAGTAGGTTTTCTGGTATTGTTAGAGTCTCTCTGTACATTTACTCATGTGTCCAAACAAAAGTGTTGGATCTAGCCATAATTCTGCATATTTCTAATTGTTTGAGGCTTGCTATATCATCATCATATAAAACATTGACTTCTTAAGGCATTTAAGAATTATTGATACATTTGAAGCTGTCCTAAACAATGTTGTTATTGTTTTAGATACATTGGCAAACATTGCTTTCATTAAAATATCAGAATAGGGTGCTTATGGCTATGGTGAGATCTAATGCTATTGTCAAATGCCAGAAAGGCATACTTCTCAACCTCTTAGTGCAAGAAGTCTGTACAAAGCCTAAAATAATGAGAAGAAAAAACCCAAAAGGGACAGATTTTAAATAGTGTTCTTATAAACTTAGGAAGGTGCTAGAATAACATGATTTTATGTTAGCATGCATTTTCTGAAGGCTATTAATCTGAAACTCAAATGTCTCATTATTTAGTGACTTCAATCCACAGTGATTTGCCAGAAAAATGCAATTTTTTTTTGAGGAACAGACAGAAAATATGAAGCAAAAATCTGGACGTTCAATGAAAATCTGGACAGTTGAGAGGTATGTCAACAGACTGAGTAACCTGAAGATAATATTATATTATATTATTTATTTATTTATTTGTTTTTGTTTGTTTGTTTATTGTCATGGAGTACCAAGATCATCTGACTTGGCATATCACTTGTACAGCTGGGACCTGGGGAGAAAGTTCCATAAATAAAGATGTATTAGAATATAGCAGTACTTAAATACAATATGAAAATGAGCAATACACTTTATACAATGCATACACAGTGCAGTGAGAACATTATTCTCTTAAATATATTAATGTGACATAGAAATGCCCCTTTATATTATAGTATGCAGCAAAACTGGGGCTGGATTAATTGTTTAACATACAAACAACATGTAAAGTCTTTCTTTTTGACAACACATAGTGTAGACTAAGGACTGCTTCAGAAAAGGTTAGAGTATTAGCTTGTAACCTGTACTTGCAAGAGACTCCATATCTGAGGAACTGATATTAATATATTATTCTCCCGACTGGCGGGTGCCACTGAAGAAGACTTTGACTGGAGTTCTGTAGTCTCTGGATAGTGTACAGACTGAGGCACACTTGAGCCCAGGTAGTTTTGTGTGAAACAAAGAACTATCCCAAGTGAGATAATGAAGAACTGGGGTGGAAATGAGAGGGTACAACTAGACCAAAATTTTGTAATATTATTGCAGGCTGTAGGCAGATGCTACCAAAGAGTGCCTTTCAGATTCCATCTGATTATACTGTGAAACAACAGAAAGGGTAGCATTCTTTTTGATAGGTGCAATGAGATTTTCTATATTCACCTGAGCTACCACCGACTCATGCAGATAGGACCTTACTTTAATGTCTAATTCAAAGGATGACATATTCAAGAATGTTTGGCTCCTCATTTGCTGCACTGTAGTGTCAACAATCCATTGACCTGGTGTGAGATTAGAACCTACATCCATCTGCAACCAAAGGCAATTGTGCTACCTGTTGTACCACTGATACAGCTGAAGGTATTGTTTTTTCCTGCTCTAGGAAGAAAGAGTGTACCTAATGAAGTCTAATAGATGAGAGTCATCATTACTTTGAATAAACTGAACAACTTTAAGTTCAAAGAAGAATTGCTTAATTTTTTTCATTGCTTTGTTTTGAAAATGTATACGTGTTACTCTGTTTTGCTGTCTGCCTGAAAAATAATTACAGGAATTCAACAGCAGATTACTTCGAACAAAAAGGCTTTTCATTTTGTTTTTACCTCTTGTGTCTTAGTCATAGCTTTTCTTAGCTTGAGGTATGTTAACTTTTGCGAAAGGAAATGAGGTAATGAAATGGTTGAAGTTGTGCTATGGTCATTGGATGACCTGTCTCAATAAAGTTCAAAGTAACATTATACTTAAAGAACTTTACAAATTCAGAACTCTAAACATTCTTGGGTTTAGGAAAATATAGCTTCATCCAGAGACTGCATATTTGACTAAGCTTATGGATAGGGACCATATATATCCTGTTAATCAGCTGAGTTAAACCAAGATCTCCATATTGTCCCTTTCTAAACTGCATTTTCTTGTAAATGCTACAAAGTAAATAGAAGACTTACTGCTTAACTTGACACAATAGATTTCATGCTTTACTACACTGTGCAGGCTGTGGAGCAATAGATTTAAACTCACCTTCAGAGCTGATTTAAATTATTGAAGCTAACCAATATTTAGCCTTGGTAAAGATGTACAGTTGCAACTCAAAATTCACACTTATGTTTTTATTGTTTGCAGGCTGGGTCTTAAGGCTGTCACCTAGCTTACTCCTCCAATAATCACTAAGAATACAATTAGTGGAAGTGCCTCCTACAGTGTTCTGAGTTGGAGTTTACCCTTTCTATAAAAATAAGGATTGATACAGTTTAATGAAGACATTTTATTTTTTGTTGTTCCTTTTCTTCTTTTACTTTTAAGAACACCTAAAGCAATTAAAAGTATTTGATTTATTTAGGACTCCCCCTCTTTCACTTTCCAACTCATTTTTTTCTTTGAAACTATTTGTTTTAGGAAGTTCCTCAAAGGATCTGGGGACTATCTGTTTATGAAACAGGCAAGTCAATGGTAGCAGTATTTTCTGTCCAACAGCAAACATTTTTTGCCTTCTCTACTCATTCAAGTAATGGTTTTCACAAGCCAGAACATTCTTATTTTTCAAATATTTTATTTAATCAAAAACAGCTAAATTAACTGATTATAGTAGTAAATATAGATTATTGCATAACAACATTATCTAGGACTCCTAATATGAAGTTTGGAACAGACAAAAGCTGTCACAAGACATCTTTAGTGGTGGGGGGCTGGCATATAAGTAAATAGTAGGTAAGGTGGTAGTGTGTTTGAGGGGAGTGGTTAAGAAGGGGTTAAACAGGCTGGAGGCTGATGGAGGAAGTGAGGTAGGTATGGGGGTGGGTCCTGTAGGCTTTTTGGGTGGATTTAGTTGTTGGAAGTTACATTTGGTGTGATCTTGTTGAAGCAGGATCACATCCTAGACGACCTGAGGAGAGTAAGGTAGGCCTTGGGTGGTTTATACAGACAAGAAGGTAAGATCAATTACTGGTTTATGGCAAGGAATGGGGTGGAAGATGTAGGTACAGATTTATTTTAATATATATTTATTTACAAGCTATTAACAAATACATTCTGTATTTAACACGGATATTGCTCTGTTTCTGAGAGAGGGCTTCTGAGTGAAGGTTTGATGCAGTGAGCCAAGGGCTAGTAGGTAAGGAAAGGTCAGTGAGGATGTTGTGTGGTTGACTAGTAGTTTTCCAGTAGCTTAGTGTGACGAGATATGCTCGGTTGTCTCCCCTTAAGGTTGTTTGGAATGTGTTGGTGGTTTAGGGTTAGGTGATTTTATTGTTTCAAGTACTTGCTGGTGGTCCAAGGGTTGGGGGAGGCAGCATGGCTGTCAGGGGTGCCCGGTTGATTGTACGGCAGTTGGCGGTGTTCGTTGGTGGTTGGCTGTGTGATGGTTGATAGTGTTATAAAGTTTTTTCTGTGTGTTGGGTTCATGTTCGGAGTCCTGGCATTGGCTTGTGGGGTCTTTTCCGTGTGCAGGGCCATCTTACCAGGTGTCATTGGTGATTGTGCTTTCACAGGCTTTTTGTGGGGTGTTATTGGTTGTCCGCTCATGCGCAGTGTGCCAGTGGCGGTATTAAATATATTAAAAAAAATAAAAATAAAAATAAATGTAAATATAACTAATTAGGGTATTAATTAATGTCTTTTGGGTGCTGGTGAGTCCTGGAGGGGTGATTGTTGGTGGTTGTTGGTTTGTTGTGTGTCCTTGCTGGTTAGGGGGCTTAGGGAAGGTTGTGTGGCAATTTTCTGTGAGGGAAAGTGTTTTTTCCACATGTAGGGTTCACGTTCGGATTTCTTTCGGGTCTTGAACATCTTTTCCATGTGTATGGTTGTTTTTGTTGGTCGTGGTGTGGTTTTGCAGGCTTTTTGTGGGCCATTACTGGTGGTCTCACATGCGCAGTGCACCACTGGTCGTCTTTTAATAAAAAAAAAAAAAAAAAAAATATATATATATATATATCGTTCTATGTAGGAAAAACTAACAGAACATTAAAGGAGAGAATAAGGGACCATGGGTATTGTCTGAACAGACAGCAGGAATACAATGCGTTGGCGAAGCACACTTTAAGGGAAGGTAAAGAACATACTTTCTTGTTTCAGGTACTACAAGTGATCCAAGTGGGTAAGAGACTAGGGGATATAGTAAATATAACAGAACAGGCGGAATTGAAATGGATATGCAGGCTAGCTGCCCATAGAGAGAAAGGCCTGAATGAAGTACTGTCCATTAAACCATACCTCAAGGGCAGGCCCATCAGATAGCCTGTATTCCCATTATTGTTTTGTGGTCTTCGTTATACTCTTGATGCTTTTAAGTGTCCATATACCATTGGTTGCATCCCTACAATAGTATTCCTACTTCCACACATCTGTTTCTTGCTAGTATTCACTAGTTACTTGATTACAGCAAGCATTTAATTGCACATTTCACACTCCTTTTGTACCTTTTACTTTCCTATATACCTACTGGTACACATTGATGCATGCATGAGTCTATTTCCTGCCATTTACATTAATACATATAGCAGAGGCGCATGCATATGTGAGGATTACAGGTACATATTTTTGTTTATTTGTATCCATATACCCTCAGGCTATCTGTTTCCGTAGCTATATGCAGGCATGTTATTCGTTGAGATTTTAGTCCACAGACAGATCTAATTGCATAGTATTAGTGGCATTATCTTGTCCATTTGTTTGGAGACACATGTACACTTAGTTATATTCATTTATCATTAGTAGTATTATACCATTTTTTCATAAAGAGAGATATTCATATCTCATGCACCATGTTCGTAAGCACTAGCTTGTTAGTTGTTATTTTACACTAATAGGTTGTCTTTTTAGTCATTAAATAGGGGTTTATCTTGAGTAGTATCATTTTTACAGATTGATTTAGTTGGGTGCATGTAGGATATTGTTATCTTACTTAGAGATATATTTCTGTACTGCATGTTAGTTTACATGGGTGCTCTTATTGTTTTTTCAGCTTTCTGTACTAGGTTGCATTCATTTTTGTTTTTAGAATATTTATCAAGTATAGTTATGGAATTTGCTGCATCCGTGAAATCTATGAAAAGTGTTGTGTGTATATATATATATATATATATGTTTTAAATTTTTTGGTATATGATTGTATATTTTTATAATTAATTTTATTAATTATTGTATTATTCAGTAAATTCATTATACATGTGCTATATTTATATCCATGTATGTGGCGCTCTTGAGGTGAGCGGCTGCTCTTGAAGCTGTCGCTTTAATGTACACAGTATTTTTTGTTAATGAGCTTACAAGAAAGTCATGTGGGTCTGCATCGGATTAAGGATTGGATGAATGTCAGTCTTTTAATGTATTTAAATTGTTTTTAAATGAATGATACTTGTTTGTCTGAAGAAGCAGGTGGAGTGCCTGCGAAAGCGCTCACAAATTTAGTTCTTATTTATCTACACTTGCCATTTTTTGGATTTTGTTCAATGTGGAGGATTAATTGCTGCATATAATATACGGGAACTGGACCGAAGGGTCGTGTTTTGGAACTGGTTGGAACCTTGAAGTTGTAAAGTGTACTACTATTTCCACGGGTCTTTTGGGCCTGTATTTGGCTGGTATGCCATATTTTTGATCGACAGATCTTGGTACGCCTGTTAGCCAGTTCGAGGAAGTTGGCATCGCAACGTTTGAGACGGTTTGGTGAGTGGAAGAGCTCTTTGCGGTCGTAGCACAGTTTGTGTTAGTGCTAACTTACTTGTTTTAGAGCTTTGCTATCACCACAGTTCTGTGTTTGCTGCCACAGTTCTGTGTTTGGTGCCTTGGTACCCATTTGACTTTCACAAAAGATTACTGGTTGTCTTTGTTCTTTCTTCAGCTCCAGGGTGTGTTTGTCTGTATATTTTTGGTTTACGACAGGGTGGTTTCTACAATATATATATATATATATATATATATATATATATATACATATAATAATAAATAATAAATAAATAGTTTTATATTTTCCGTGTTAGTGGGAGTAAGGGAAGGGTTTCAGGTCAGGCATCAATTGGTGGTGGTCATTGTGGAGTTTGTAGTTTGGCCTTTGTCCCTGGTGGTGTTCGTGGTGTGGGCAGCAGTGTAGTAGGCAGTATCAGCCATGAGGGATAGTGCGCATGTGCAGTAGCACCATAAAAAATAGGATAGTTTAACCTGGAGCAGCAAACTACTTCAAGGCTGGTTTAGTCAAGTGGCTGCTGTCAGGTCAAGGCTTTGTTGTACATTGCTGTGATTATAGGGTGCTCTAACTTTACAGTTCAGTGCTGGTTATATGAAGCTGTTAACTGATTTCTTTACCCCTATAGAACGTGATTTAAAGAATGAAATCATACATATTGAAAAGGATATCTCTAACCGTTTTTCACCTGATTTAACAGGTGATAAGTTAGAGCACTTGCAAGAGAGTATCCTTTCCTATGACAAGAGGCTCCAAACTACTAAAATAAAAAAACTGCAGAGAAATCTACAAGATTTCCGCAAGCAACACATTTTTCTTGGCCGAGAGAACAACCAGGAAGTAATGTTAGTGAAACAGCTGATCATATACTTCATCCTTCAAATAGTGGGTCTACACCAAGAGATGTAGTGAAGACTACGTACTTGTCAATGGCTGTTAACCATACAGCCAATGAATTACTGGCACTGAACAGTGCTGAACAAAATACACCTCCACAAAGGGATGTGACTGATACAACGTGCCTGCCATTAACCGCTAACCCTGTCCAGTCCACCGAATTACCGGCACTGACTAGTGTGGGACTTTCTATATACTTAGAACTAGCTCCTAGTACTTCTTTCACCGATTCAATGACAATACCTCCTCAGAACAATAACACATCAGTTCTCTCCTCTAAAGAACCTTTTTTTAGAGAGAACAGGAAGAGCAGGTTTTATGCTCATGAATCCACTGCCCTTCAAGAACAGGTCGAGGAGTGTTACGAGAAAGGGCAGACCCGAGAGAATGAACAGCATGGAAAGGAACACACCCACAACAAAGAGACGCCGTTTTTGAATGAAAGTTTGGTTTTTAACCTATCTTCTTTTGTTTTAAGTAATGAACAAATTCAGCTCTTAAATAAAGGCTTGTCCTTTATTCCAGCCAGGTGGGAGGAACATGCTGAATTACTAAAAGACTTGCGTTTGTTGGGAAGAAATCTGTCCTTAAAATGTATTTTTAATAATGACAACCATATTGACAGTGTTTCTTCCTTTAAAAGACCTAGCACATTTATGCCCATTATTGATCCAACAGTACAAACATTTATTGATGAATGTGAAAATGAATTTAGGTCTTTGTTTGATAAGGGCACTAGACTTGGTTTTTGTAATATGTCTCAAAGTGATTATAATGCTTTAAATGCACTAAAGAACTACATTCCATTGATATTAAACCTGCGGACAAAGGCAATGGTATTGTTATCTTGGATAGAGAGTTTTATATCAATCAAATGAAGCTATTGTTGCAAGACACTAGCACTTACAGTTGCATATCTAAACATATTGTTAATGGGATTATGGAGAAAGTTTATTTTCTTGTATTTGACCTTTTAATGACAGGTTTAATAGATGACAGCTTATTTAAATATTTCAATACACCGTATCCTGTCATTCCTAAAATATATGGACTACCTAGGAAATACACAAGAACAGGGCTCCCTCACCTATGAGACCCATTGTCTCTGGTGGTGGTTGGTGTACTGAAGCTCTATTGATTTATGTTGAAAACAGGTTACATCCTTTTTTAGAAGAATGTCATACTATTTTAAGAGATACTAAAGGTTTTTTAGAATGACTTTATAACAGGATTCAGACAATGGATAGTGACTATATGTTTGTGACCTTGGATATAGAGTCACTTTTTACGTCCATTCCTAATGACTGGGGCATTGAGATGGTTAGAGATTTTCTTAATGGGCAAAGATGCCTTAAAAATGATGATGTAAAACTTATATGTAGTTTATTGGAAGTCATTCTTGAAAATAATGTATTTCTTTTTGAAGGAGACTATTTTCTACAAAAGGTTGGCGTAGCTATGATCACAGCTTGTGCCAATAGCTACACCAACTTAACTTTGACCCAATGGGAACAGCTAACCATCTTAACTCCAAGCAATTGTCTCAGTGACCATATTGCATGGTATGTCTGTTTTGTGGACGATGTCTTTATGCTTTGGAAAGGAAATAATATGGAACTTGAGGAAATGATTACCTACATGAACAGGAGTACTAATTTTCTAAAATTTAGTTATAAATGTTCCATAACTGAAATAGATTTTTTAGATGTACTCCTTACTAAATCCGATTTGAATCAGGTCCATAGTAGTATTTACAAAAAACCAACAAGAAAGAATGCATTACTACATAGAAATAGTATGCATCCTAGGCATATAGCACGTAATGTGCTTAAAGGACAAGTCTATAGGACACTTAGACTGCACAACTATGGCTCAGAGGCACAGAATGCCCTGGCTAAGATTAAACAAGAGTTTTGCAGAGGGATTACTCTGGAAAAGAAATAAACACCACTATAACTGAAGCATGGAGACATAGGAATACTAGATGTAAACCATATTATATAGATATGGCTGTAAATGAATGTGAAATTCAAGGAGCAGATGCACATTTGAATAATTACCCTAGGGTTATTTTTCAGTTCTCCAGTAACATCAATGAATATTGTGATGTCATCAAAAGAAATTGGCATATTTTACATATCAATCCTGAGCTGAAAAACAAAATTGATAAAGTACCTTCATTCTCTTTTAGAAATATGTCCCTTGAACAGCATCTGTGTAATAAAGATAGTAACCATACTAGGAGAATATATGAATCTACTCGAATAGGAACTTTCCCTTGCAAAAACTGTTCTGCCTGCCAGTATATTTATTCCAGATATGTATATATACACACCCAGTGGCGGATCCAGGAATTTGCAAAGGGGGGGGGCGCAGTCTGGTCAGTCAACTACCGGGGTGTAAGCAGGAAAGCGGGACACTAGGCACCACCACAGTGCATGAGTCAGTGGTGATCCATCTCACTTAAGACCACCTTACCTACATACAGGCAGCACTGCAGAGTTCTCTGGTTGCCACAAGGGAGTGGAAACTGACAGTAGTCACCCCTACCACTTCACGGGTTAGGGCAAGTCTAACCTGCCTAAGCCACTATAACTCAAATCACCCAGGCAATAGTTCAGCTTGCCCCTTCACCACTGCTATTACATATCCAATTCAACCATAGAACAGTACGGTGCTTAACTACACTGCCGCATCCCTGTCATGTGCATACATTCTACAGACATTGCTATGCTGAACTTACACACACACTCCCCAAAATCAGGGAGAGACTTAATATTAGAAAAGGCTATAAAGTACTTAGCATGCTTTTCGTGAATATGAAGTGAAGGGACAGCTTGCACCTGTCACCATTAGGCTTTCGTATATTGGCCAAGGCTCTTGCCAGCCCCATAGTGCCTTTTTAGGCAAGGCTCAAAGGACAAACCCACCTCCATAGACAACCCAAGGATAAAAAAAAAAATAAAGGTAAAGCTACTCAATGCCAGAAGTCTAAACCTCAAGATGGTCGAGGCTCTCCTCAGTATGGAGGAAATCAATGTCTGTGCAGTAACAGAAACCTGGTTCAAGGCTCCTGAGAGCACCCCAGCACTACCAGGTTATAACTCACCATGTGTTTCGGCCCCAAAACTCGGACCAAAGCAAAAAAGGAGGGGGAGTATCTACATTCAAAGATACCTATAACTCCAGGTTAGTGGCACTGCATGAAGCATCGGAAACCATCCATGTGCAACTAACAGCGGGAAAAACTGCCTTAAAGTTTGTAGCCTGCTACAGAACACCCTCCCTATTACAGGAACCCCACTTGGCATTCCTGAGAACACTGGAGAATATGAAGGTCTCTCCAAACACTATGTTATTGGGTGACTTCCTTTACAAATGCATTCTATGAGCACCTGCAGGAATGCATGGATCGTGCTATCCCAAATAAAACCAAGACTCACTCCTCCAAAAACAGGAGACCAGTCTGGTGGACCCCGGCCATAAATAAGCTATACAACAGAAGGAGGAAGCTACTACATGACAGAGCAAAATCCCAAAAAGGGAAGGCATCTCTGATCAGTATTAGCAAGAAACTTTGATCCCTCATAAAATCATCAAAGGCCAGTTTCGAAAGAAAAATTGCCCTAGACACTAAAGATAATCACAAAGCCTTCTTTAGTTATGTCAGGAATATGGGTGGAAACTCCCAGATATGCTCTGAATTGTTGCATAATGGTACAAAATATACCGAACCTACAGACATAGCCAACATCCTGGCAGACAGATTCAGCGCAAACTCCACCCCCTTCCCCCCCAAAGGAGCAAATGCCTATCCCAACTGAATGTAACCTCCCTGACATCACAGATGCACAGTTGAAAGCTGCCCTCTCCAAAGCAAAAAATACAGCATCTATGGGAGCTACACACTCCAGGGACTTAAACCACAGCACAAAAATAAATAGGACATGCTGGAGGGACAGATTCATTTCCCAGAGGCTCCCCTCACTCTGGAATAGAATCCCAATTCATGTTAGACATAGCCCCTCGCTGACCCTCTTCAAGCGAAATCTGGACGCGTGGATGGGAAATCACAAATTCACCCCTGGGATCTTTTCTGTGTCCCTGCTAGACAGAGGCACAGTAAACTAATCTTAAAAGGGTACCTTCTGTGACCTACTTTACAGACCCAGAGTAGGCTAATCTAATAGGGAGGCGGAAGCCAAATACACTCTGGCTAGGCTTATAAATGCCCTAGGGCAGATAGCCTAGTATCTACCTATGAACCAAAGTCAGAAACTACATTGAGACTGCAACCCCTAAAGATCTGCCAAAAAAGCCACATAATCTGAACAGGTGAAACTAAGACACAAGTCTAGCATGTTTAGTGATGGCTGAACTACATACATCAGCTGTTTAGAGCAAGAAGTCTTGACAAAGTCATAAATAAAAGTAGGAAAATTTAAGTCCCAAAAATAGGGACATTTGCTCTTACAAAATTAGAAATTTGATAAAACTAGTTTTGCTTTAACATAAGGACATGAAGTCCGAGACTCAATGTCTTTCTTTTTAACTTCACTCTTTAATGATAGTTTGCTTAAAAACCATACTTTTATGAAGGACGGACCAAAAAATATGAGGCCAAAGTTTGGACATCCTGCAAAAATCTGTCTCATTGAGAGGTATGCTGAGCTACTTGCCCTCTATTTTTTTTAAGAGACTCAGCTAGCAACTGCTCTAGGCATCAAACCACATTTTGCGCATGTAGCAACCAGTAAAATAGACATGAGGAATTTGTATTAAAGAAATACGCACTACACAACTCAGTGCATCCATGATGGGGGGGGGACAAAGCAGCAATGGGATTGTCGGTTACAATTTTGCAACAACACTAATGAAGTTACCTAAATAAGACTGCATAGCAACACAGACAATTCTTAAATCAGCTAATAGCAACAAGGCAAGGCATAACCTTATATTTAAAGACACTAGTGTAACCACGTATACTCTGCATACAAGGTATCTACTAAGCACGTTAGAAACACTGGGGCTTTATCAAGCCCTATCACGTCCATAACCATCTAGGATTAATGCCTCCAACATGTACATATCTTGTTTACAAGAGGAATACAAATCTAATAGCAATACCTGTAGTTGACTGAGCAGCTGAAAGTATTGTGTTTTTTTTGGGGGGGGGGGGCAGCAGCTTGAGTGAAATTACAGTTTAAATGCCAGGTAGATTGTGAGACAGCAATTAGCACATAGAAGCAGAAAATAAAGTACAACTACACCACTGCTTATAAGGTATGGCTTTCTCCACCAGATACCACAATTAAATACTTAGGAGAAGCGCCTTTTAGACATTTTATGCTTACCCCTACAAAAATCTCTCCATACAACAGAACGCAGTCAACATGTTTATTTGCAAGAGAAAAGGACCACATATGCTAGTCAGTAGATTAGTACAAAACACAGGGGGCAACTTAATTCTTCACCATAACAATGACAACAACAAAATTTCAGGCATGGTGACTTATGTCACTTAGCAGTTCTGACAGCTTGATTTGTTATAGTGAACATTTGTAAACAGGGGGTGGCACGGCTTAGATTTTAACGTTTCTCAAACACCTACCACATGTCAGCAGGCAAAAATAATGAACGAAAAATAATGCTGTTCCCACAGTTACCAGAAGATGGTGAAGATTAACAGATACCTGTATCTATATGTGTATGTATGTATTATACACATGTATGCCTACATATCATGGCCTCTATGTTCATGTCCATAGCTGCTTCAGACTTAGCTTACCATTTGAGTCAGCTATTTTACATTGATCCTATGACATCTGCTAGGTTTGTTCAAATCTACATGTCATGAAAGACGACTCCCTTTAAGAAAAAAAAAAGTGCTTGTATCTGACAGCCCATGTGCACAGTTTTTCAAGACATATGTACTTCTGGCTGTACAGGTCTCAAACAAGTGAATAAATAGAAAAAAACTCCCCTCTACTTACCCACCACCTATGTTTGCCTACTCTCATTCTGAAGTTGTTCTACCCCCAACAAACAGCAATTATTAATATAGTAAACTTACTCACTGTTTTTTGGGGGTCTGAGCTTAGAGACAGCACAAAACTACTGTACACTTCAAGCAGGAAGGAATAACGCACAAGGAAATATCACCTTTATCAGCTATGCATGAGTACCTGGGATACTAGCAATCCTGCATTCTGCCAGTGATTGGAAGCCTGTCACCACGAGGGACAGCAGGTTACATAGTATAGGATAGAGTTTGTTGGGAGAAGTGTGTTCTCGGTGGTGGAATGCAGGCTGGAAGGGCTAAAGTGAAGGGAAGTGAAAGAAGGATATATGGCATGATGTCAGACAGTGCTACCTACAATGCCCCCACTAAGGATGTGTAGCATAGCAGCCTGTTCACTGCTAGAAAACTATAACATAATCTATAATGTACAAAGCAAAAAAAGGCCACACACAGCAAACAGAGCACGGTGCCCACACAGGAAAAAAGTTCATAAACCAAAACAGTCATAAAACAGTCATAAAAGTGTGGGTACCTAATGGCAGTTCAACTGGTTTCAGTTATCAGTTCTCACCACGTCACAGGAATAAAAGTCCTCTTCAGGAACACAGGTCATAAAGTCCTCTTCAGGAACACAGGTCATAAACTCTTTCAAGTATCCAAGTAAAACGAGACACCGAAGTAAAAGGATAATAATTTATTGTAGTTAGCGCTTTCGCCACGTAGGCTTCATCTGAACCAGCACAATGCTTTCACTTCTATATATGTCAAAGTATTGTGTGTGTTATGTTACTTTAACATTATGTAAACCACCCTTTGATGAATGCCTAGCAAGCTAGAGTGAGAGCCAACACAAACTGCTATCTATAATGGATTTATGAGCTGCTGTAACATTAAGGTGCTTAGTTAGCAATCAAAATATATATAAATATATATATGCTGGTTCTTTTGAATGGATTTTCAAGCTGTTATGCTTTCAGGTTAGTGACTTTTATTGTCATATGGCTCTGTTTTCGTCTGTATTCAGTTAGAGTTTTTATTGTGTCTACCTAATGTTGTCTTTTTTGCTTTCCTGGATACATCATGAACTAGAGTGTGATGTTTGTTTTATTTTGATAATCCAACACTTTAAATAAGTTAAGTGCATTATGTGAACCTTATGTGTTTTCTGCACACTGCAGTATTTGAAGCACTTGTTCAGACTGTTTTTATTTTATGTTTGCAACTCAGCTGCATTAGAGTTGCTGTCATCCAAAGGTGTTTATATGTTACTTGTTCGTATTAATCACCATATATAATGTTTTAATTATATGCACTTGTTTAGTGCAGATTTTAGCTTAGATTTTAGCTTAGATATTGAATGTTAGTATATATGTCAGTAGTTTATATGACATTGTATTTTAGGCAATATATTTAATATTTTTTAGTATTGCTTTGAGGCAACTGTTTGCAGCATTTTTCAGCATAGGCCTTTCATGTGTTAGATATGAGTTAATGACCTTGCTGTTTCATTGGATAATTTATGACCAATGGTTTTAGTTTCATTAGTTTTTAAATAAGTCGATTTCTTATTTTGTATAAAGTCTGATGAAGCCTACGTGGCGAAAGCGCTAACTACAATAAATTATTATCCTTTTACTTCGGTGTCTCGTTTTACTTGGATACTTGAAAGAGTTTATGACCTGTGTTCCTGAAGAGGACTTTATGACCTGTGTTCCTGAAGAGGACTTTTATTCCTGTGACGTGGTGAGAACTGATAACTGAAACCAGTTGAACTGCCATTAGGTACCCACACTTTTATGACTGTTTTGGTTTATAATCTATAATGTGTTTGCTGGAAGTGCTAGAGAGAAGACCAAATAAAAAGGGATGGATACTTTTTTTTTTGCAATAAGTACTACCAAGTTATAACAGTCTAGCCCTGAACCTACAATGTCTATCATGGAACCAGGCTAAACTTGACTCAAGAAACATATGGCTGTATCTCTTTTCACTCTCTCCATATGTGTATGAGTTAATACATAATGGCGCTACAGTGCATGTATTATTATGGAAATGATGCATTACAATAACAAAGAGATTATGGTGATTACTACCCTCCTGTAAAGATGATGGTGTTCAAATTTAAGTTTACATTGGGTTACTAAGTATTGCAGTTACTGAGGTTTAGTACTAGGGAAGTTGCGTTTGTGTCGCATCTAAATTTTGAAAGGGTTATTATTTTATATTAATTCATATAGTCGCCGTCTCCGATTTGGAGTGTGCATTTTGTCCTTCGTTATGTGTTGCAGTTACACACTAGACTTAGGCGTGCAGTAATAGGTGTATCCTTTCGGATTCCGCGGAAACGTTTTCTGAAACTCCCCGCTGTCATACTTCTCAACCTCTCAGTATAAGAAATCTGGAAAAATACAGACACAATGGGGGGAGGGACAAATGCCCAGTAGGGGCAGGTTTTAAATATTGCTTCTATAAATTTAGAAAGTTGCTAGTACAACAGGTTTTGAATTATGTATATTCTGATTACAGATTTGAAGTTTAAAACCTCGAATGTATGTAATTATTTAGGATACCTCAGGCGGCTGCATATAAGGCAGTTATGAAGTAGGGAGCAACGACAAATAAATAAGAACGTATGTGCACACATAAAACCTCAAGCATCCGTCGGGAATGCTGCATTGGAAGCATAATATGCTTATATAACATATAAAATTACATCTAAGTTCGTAACCACTTTGTTATCCGTAACCCGGTTCCTTGCAATTCGTTCAACGGTTCAACCATTGGGCAGTTGCAAGCAGAGTGCGAATCCACATCTCCATGACTCAATGAGCAGTGCTGCACGTGGGGGAAACTGCAGATCATGGCGCCATTTTAACGGCGTCTACAATGCCATTATGGCGCCATGATAATAAGTTAGTAAAACTAATCTTGGGCCAAATTGAATCTATCATACTGTGGAATTCAAATTTATTATAATTTATTATAGTTATAATACATTAAATTAAATAATAATATTTAAATATTATAATAATATATAAATATAAATATATAATATATAAATTTTATACTGTTCAACTAACATGCTTAACTTAATCAATCAATTATAAATTAATAAATTTAACCAGCTACAAAATGGCATTAAGCTTTACACCGGAACACACAAGCCACTTATCTACGCTAAACTAAACAAATACTAAAACACAGACATTACAAAAAACACCACTACATGTAAAAGCACCACTTTAAATGTAGGCACTAAACACACATTACATTTCCGGAACACTTTAAACTAGTACCTGACAAGTCTTTTTAATTTTTTTTAATTTAATATCAAACTAGCTAAAAATAATAAAAAAAAAAATACTTCTCTGAGAGACTCACTTGCTGAAGGGAGTTTGCTGGAGTTCGAGTCACTTAATAGTGCAGCTGACTAGAGTATCGTAATTTACTAAAGACTTGAACAACTGTTTACCAAAACGCGCCTAACTCAACTACAATGGAGAATTATTTGGAGGAGCAATTATTGAGGAGATTAAATCACCTGACTCTGCAAACCTCCAATCGCTTCTCCAATGTATTTGAGTTAGGCACGATTTTTCACAGCATTGATTGGTTCAGGTCATGAAGAAACCAAACTAAAAAAAAAATGTACGGTACTCTGTGACAGTTTAAAACTGTTTTCTTTAAATTGTGTGGAGAGAATTAAATATTACTAGGAACAGTGACTCAGTAATATATATATATATATTATGCATGTCATAAAAAAAAAAAAAAAAAAAACGTAACTTACTAGTATGGAGAAAAGGAGGTGGCGCGCGCCCCTGCGCCCATGCCTTAATCCGCCACTGATACCACTAGAAAATTCACCATAAATGTTAAACACTATGCAGACTGTCGTACGTCAAATATAGTTTACTTTGCCTTTTGTCGGCAATGCCATGTTTTTTATGTAGATAAAACAAATCGATTATTAAAAGACAGAATATTAGAACATAATAGAGACATTCGCAATCAAAAGTTGAGTAATGCCTTAGCAAACCATGTTATGGCCACTGACAAAACACATATTTTTAAATTTTTTGTTATTCAATCATTGAATGTTAGCCTACGACGGGGCGACATAGAAACAAAAGTTGAAGCATTGGAACAGAAATGGATTTTATTGTTGGATGCTGAAACATTTCCAGGACTAAATGGTGCTTTTTCTGTGAAACCCTTTTTGAAACTAAAAAGGCTTAAACATTAGTTTTAGATAGAAGCATCTATCTACATATATATGTGTTTTTTATATATATTTTTGCAAGTTGCATATATATTTTTGTAAGTTGTATATATTCTAAAATGAAGTATGTGTGTTCTACTTGAATTGCATCTACAAATTTTATTACCTGATTGATTAATTAATTGGAACAAATTGGTTCTATTCATTCCTATTTAAACATTTGTTGCATTTTAAAAGTTTAGTCTGATGAAGTGGCAGTGTATGTCTGCAAAAGCAGTTACTTTTACTTTTTCTTTTCTTTTTTATTAAAGCTAAGTCCTGTGTACATTGGGAGTATTTTGTGTTTTTTCACGTTATCTCTTCTGCTCCCAGTCTTACCCTCGAGTTATTTTTATCTGTTACCTTAATGATTTGTTAGACTCTGTGGGGGTGGAACTCAAAGGACAAGTAGTAAGGGGTGATTATTTGGGGATGGGTGGGGTTATGCAAGGTAGAGTTAATAGAGGGTTCTCGGTCTCACAAGGTGTAGATGTAGGCATGGCTGTTGGTGCAGGTTTACAGGCATTAGCGGGTAGTCATTTCAGTTTTGAGAGTACTCCTTTGATGTTGGAAAAGGACGGGGACCCTTGCTTAGATGAGGTAGGGTCAGACTTTGGGACACGGCTGGAGGACTGGTTGACGACGTAGGCGTTAGGGCAGGAGGTTGCATCAATTCTCTTAACTCCTCATATATCGCTTGCAGTGAAGGATAAGATTTGGAAAAGGGAGTTTGTAGATGTTTTTGAGTTGATTGATGCAGACGGGGTACAGTACAGTGTATAATGGAGGCCGAGACGGAAAATGGGAAGGACCTTTAGGCAGCATTGGGTCGTAGACATGTGGAAGTTTCAGCAAAGGACATGGGACAATTGGGTCTTGGGATTTATATATTATATGGCAGTGTAGTTGGAGAGGGGCAATTCTTTGGCTGTTCCATTCCTAGCATATTTTGACTATATGGGAGGCACAAAGGTTATGACCGGGTAATGCGTGGCTTTGGTATGATCAAACATTCCGTAAAAGGAAGCCAGTTGACAAATCCATGCTTTGGGAAGTTAGACATCCTGATATTTGGTTGTCAACTATGATGGACAACTTTGGGATGGGTAATAGGGTGAGAAGGCCAGCAGAAGGGGGGCGTGGGCATTTGTTGGGCATTTAATGCAGGGAGATGTCCATGGGCAGGTTGCAGGTTTTCCCATGCTTGTTCTAAGTGTATGAGTACACACGCAGCAATGCAATGTGGTAGAGGAGAAAGTTAGTCTGGGGGCCAGGTGTCTTATTTTTCAGGTCAGAGAGGTTGGAGTGGCCATCCCATTGGTCTACAAGGGGCACGTGGTAGTGGCAATTTTCATGGCCAAAGGGGAGGGTCCTTTTGAGGACTCAGAGGCCGCTCAGGTGACCCATTCACTTATTAAGGTACAGGTTTTGAGGGAGTGGCTGCGGCAGTATCTGCTGCCAGCAGTGGCCAGGGAATTGGTTGAGGGTTTTTCAAGGGACTTTTCAATGAAGTCTATTTTGGTGGGTGATAGTAAGGTGGGGAAAAATTTGAAGTCAATACAGGGAGGGAGGATGTCCTGAGAGCGCTGACTGACAAGGAATGTCAGGTGGGTAGATTGTTGGCCCCATTTGATTGTCCACTATTTGCCCAATTTAAGGTGTCACCTTTGGGTTTGGTGCCCAAGAAGAGGCTGGGTGAGTTTCACTTAATACATAATTTATCTTATCCCCAAAGGCAATTCTGTGAATGATTTCATCCCAGGGGAGGACGTTAGAGTGGTGTACACTTTTATAGATGATGCACTCAGTATCATTAGAAGTTTTGAGGATCCTTGGTTGGTTCAGGTAGATATCGAGTTGGCTTTTCAGCTGCTTCTGGTGCGGGAAGAACACTGGCCTTTACCGAGTATGGTAGTAGGGGATAGTTTCTATTTTGACACAGTTATGCCTATGGGATGTGCAGTGGCCTGTTCTACCTTTGAAAAATTTAGCACAGCACTACATTGAATATGGCAACAGAGAGTGGAAGGGCAGAGAGCAGTACATTATCTCGATGACTTTTTGCTAGTGGGTGAGGGGAGAGAGGGTGCACAGGTGGCGTTGTGTAAGCTTTTGGGGATGTGTGAGGAATTCAGAGTGCCATTGGCTAAACATAAGTTGGAGGGTACAGCAAAGGTGTTAGACACACTGGGCTTGAATTTGGATGCAGGCAAAGGTTTATTTCATTTACTGGTGGAAAAGGTGGTGCGGCTACAGGAGAAAATCATGTTTGTGCAGTCCAAGAGTAAGGTACGGGTGGGAGATGTTATAGAGTTATTAGGGTTGATGAACATTTCTTGCAGGGCAGTTAATCCTGGGTGTACGTTTTGTAGGTCGGTGGTGTTTCTGTTGAAAGCCAGAAAGAGTAAGCACCATAGGGTAAGGGTTAGTAAATTAGCATGTGAGAACTTAACATTGTGGTCACGATTTTTGCATCAGTTTAATGGAATCACATTTTGGCAGACAGATTGGGTAGTTCAAAGGGATTTACAATTGTTTACAGATGCAGCTAGTGGTCTGGGTATGGGAGCATTTTTTGCAGGGCAATGGATTTTGGTACCATGGCCTTCTCATTGGACTGATGAGTGGAAACGGGATGTTGCCTTCATGGAGCTTATACCTATTTGGGCTGCATCAGTGGTATGGCAGGATCATTTGAGGGGTAGGAGAGTAGTGTTTAATTCTGACAACATTGTGGTGGTGAGAGTGTTGCAGGTTAAAATGGCCAAATCGGAGTGATTGTTGTTAGTTCTTCTTAAGTTAGTGTTGCAGACCTTGTTGATTAACTTTTCTTTTACAGGGGTAAATGTACTGGGGTAAAGAATGTGATAGTTGACACCCTGTCTCGTTTCCAGTTTTACAAGTTTCGGCAGTTGGCTCCATCAGCAGCAAAGGACCCCAAGGTGGTACCAGCCAAGATTTGGTAGACTGGGCAGGAGTGATCAGTGGGTTGTTGCAGCAGTCATGGGTGGCATTTACAAGGAAAGCCAACGGTAGGGCGTTGTTTGATTTTGATAACTTTGTGAGGCAGTTACGGGAAGAGGAGTGTGTGTGTTTGGAATGTTTAATGCTGCATTATTTAGCCTTGCTGAGGAAACAGAGTAAGGCAGTACGATATAAGGGTGGATCTTGCAGCAATTGAGGTATTTGTGCGGATGGCCAAAATAGAGGATTGGACCAGGTCATGGACAGTTGGGCAAGTTTTGAAAGATTGGGGTAGAGGCAAAGGCCCTTCTAGGGATAGGAGATGGCCAGTGACCATGGGGATTTTAAAAATGTTGCTGAAGGGTTTAAGCAGAGTGTGTGGAAGTTTGGAAGAATATGTGTCGTGGGTGTGACTAGTGTATGGATGTATTGTGGAGCTTTCCGGGTGTCTGTTTTGCTGGGTTCATTGGTGTGGGATGATGTGCTTAGATTGCCAAGGGCAGTGCACATTAGGCTTAGATCATCGAAAACTGATCAAAAAGGGAAAGGGACATCTGTAGTTGTGGGGAAATTTAGGTCAGTACGGATGTGCCTGGTGGCATGGGGAAAGTGGCTGTGGGCTGCTAAAGAGAGCAGAACACAAGGGTTAGTTTTTACATCAGTAGGTGGTAGACTGTTAACAGGTGAGCAATTGAATCTGATTACGAGAAGGAGTCTTCTCAATGTGGGTTTTCTTTTAGGATGGGTAGGGCATCTGATCTAGCGAAGGGAGGTAGTTCATTTGACGTCATTATGAGGGTGGGACGGTAGCCATCTAATGCATTTTTGACTTATATTAGATAAGTGGTGGATTTATTTGTATATATAAAAGTCCAACCAAGGAGGTATCACGGCACCAAAATCTCATAAGATAATCCCAAAAATCCATAGAATGTGAATAAAGTCCAAAAGACGTAATAAAAACGTAATAAAAAAACAAACTTTATTAACATAGGCGAGCGCTTTCGCTAAGTAGCTTCATCAGACCTTATAACTTAAGAAAACATCCAGCTCTTATATATACATGAGTATACAAGCCCGCCTAAAACCAATTACTAAATAAACCAATTAACCTAATAATCTATTAAAGGTATAAAATTCAATAAAAACAATCCTAATATAAAAAACTCTAAAAACAAATGTATGTCCTATCACTTAACAATTATAAATACAGCAAAATATAAAAAACATACTTATCAAAAAATAATAATGAAAGAAAACAAAGCCTAAATATACACATGAGAAAATCTACATATGTATATACATATATATATATATATATATATATATATATATATATATATATATATATATAATGTATATATAAAAAACAAATATATCTATATCTGCATGTCAATTATTTATGCAGACGCCTTCTTTTTAAAGCGGGCTTAATGGACGCCTTCTCATTCAGCCCCATACCCCTGTCCACTTGTAGGGTAAAGATCCAACATGTTTCTCTATACTCAGTATACGTCCTAACATCACCTTCTCTTATATTGACATTAATGGATTCAATGACCCTAAAACTAAAGGTGTGTTGTGGACCTAGCCCATTGACATGTTTAGATAGGGTATTATTGGGGAAGTTCTTCCTGATGTTATAAAGATGTTCCCTCATCCTATCTCGTAAAACCCTATCTGTTTTTCCCACATAAAATGCTCTACAATAATCACATTCAGCAAGGTAGACCATGTGTGAGGTCAAACAATTATGGTGGCCTCTAAACTTTAAGCTCTTATGCATATCAGGATGAAGAAATTCCTCCCTAGTATTAATGTAACTATAAAAACTACATGAACCCCATGGTTCAGTATGACCAAATTCCACGCTCACCTTACTCTGTCGACAATTACATAACATCCTTTTAAGGTTCTTATGGTTCTTGAATCTAAATTTGGGAACCTCACCTACTATATTCCCTATGTCATCATTGACTAACAGGATTGGCCAGTGCTGTTGAAACAGTTTAGTAACAAAACTAATATCACTAGAGTAATGTAAGGGGATCTTAACAGACCTGACAATTCCTTCACAAGAGGAGACAACAGGCGGAATATTAAGACCAGAATAAGGTTTTGCTTTGGTCTCCCTCAACGGAACTAGGTTTTCCCACTGTCTTTGTAATTCTGTATAGGAATAACCCCTTTCCAAGAGGTTCTCACCAATCCTTAATAGCTCAGAATGAAAACCTGATTCTGAGGAATTCATCCTTGAGGCTCTAATGCCTTGGCCTCTGATCAAATTCTTAAACACATAACCTGGATGCATACTTGTCCTAAAAAGTAGGGAATTCCTATAACAGGGTTTCCGAAATACTCCTGTATTAATAATGCCTGAATCCAACTTCTGGACAAACACATCTAAATATTCAATAAAATCAAACGAGAATTTATAAGTAAATTTCAAACAGTCAGTCAGACTATTCACAACATCAAAAAAGTTACAAAACGATTGCTGGGAACCTCCTCATAAAATAAACAAATCATCAACAAAACGCCTATAAAGTAGGATGTCTTCATTAAATTGAGGTTGTAAAAACAACACATCATCCTCCCACTGAGCTAGAAACATATTGGCGTAGCTACTGGCACAGGACGTGTCCATAGCTATGCCATGCTTCTGTAGGTAGATATCCTTCCCAAAAATAAAAACATTATTACTAAGTACTGTTTCTAAAAAGAAACAGATAAGATCTATCTGTATGTTTGAATAACCACTATGCAAATTCAAATATTTCTTGACAGATTGGATACCATATTCATTAGGTATCATAGTAAATAAAGAAGTTACGTTCATAGTAACAAAAGCTATATCTTTCAAATACTGATAAAGATCTATCAAATATCTGATAAAACAATGGATATTGAACTTGATTATGTTCCAGCAGGAGAGGTGAATACCAGTGCCAAGAACCAATCGGAGGCTACATTGCCTGAGAGGAGGCATGGCCCATGTGTCGATACCTTGTCGGAGAGGTTTGAGCAATATTTGAATAGAGATCATGTTAGTCTGTGGGGAACTGATTGTCGTGCAATTGAGAATGATAATATTAAAACAATGGAAGAGTTGGAAAGTGCACGCTCAGCTTGCCCCTCTTCTGTTCCGGCTCTGGCAGATAGTTGGTGGAAGGATTTGAGGTGGTAAAGTTTGATGGTGGAGGTGTTTGAATTGATGGTTTGGATTGGTGATGAAATGCTGAAGGTGAGCTTGAATGCTGCCTTGTTAGTGCAATGATAAGTGAGCAAGTCGAGGATGCTGCTTATCCCAGGGTGAACTGTTACGCTGCCCTTATTGATTATGTATTTCATGTGCATTTACAACATGTTTCATTTACAAGGATTAAGGTGTTATTGTGTTCAATAAAGTTTCATGTTTCATTTATTATTTTATTTCAAAGTTCTTTGGGTGTTGTGAGTTTTATTAAAGTGAAGCATGACAAAATCAATTATCCTGATCAGTACATAGAGCAAATGTTTGTGTTGGCTGCATGATCTCACATCACAGTGCTCTTGTATTCAAGCATAGACCACGCAGCTCACTAATTATTATTTTGTTACAACTGAGCTGGTGGGCACAAGTCCTGGTTCACGTCACCTCATTTCTCTCAGCTTTACTGACCACACTAGCCTTATTACAACTATCTTGAAGATCATTTCCTTTATTACTTGAACAAATTTCACCCACATCCTTGAATAATTATACAGAATACTCGTCTTTAACAAGACGCACCAATTATATAACTTGTATATTACTCAGACCATAAATTCTTCTATGCTGCTACTTTACTTCAGACATAATAATTACTGCTGCAGATAGTCTCACTTTTCAATTATAAAAATTCCACTTGCTTACTTGTAAATATATTAACTATATAAAAACTACAGTGGCTAAATGTAAATAGATTGTTATGATGCTTGCTACATCAATATTTTAAATGTACTCTATATACACACACTCACAGACACACACACACACACACACACACACACACACACATATATATATATATATATATATATATATATATATATACTCTGAGTCATTCATGCATCATTTTCTTATATAAATATTATGTCATGTTAGTACTGATATACTGAGTTAAGCTTACTGAATATGAGTTGGTTTTATAAGCCAGGTTATTTTTTAGTGATGAATGAAAAGGGTCAGTAGACTAGCTCACTTACTCGGTTTTTAAATTGTAAAATAAAAATAAAAATAAAATGTCCAGCCATAGCATTTACTATATGTAAATCTTTTCTATTATTTTATAGGAATACATGCAAAACATTGAAAGATCAAAGGTCTGAAACAAAAAATACTGAACCTCAAAACACTGACAAAAAAAAAATTGTTGGGGAAACCCCCCATTGCACCGCTACACCCCCTGCAAATTAAATATACTAACTCCAAAACTGCACAACAATGGGAAATTAAGGAAAGGGCAAACTCCCAATCCCCAGAAATATATGCAACAGGCAAAAATGTTGTTTCAGTGTTCCAAAAGTTTGACCAATGAACTTTTCATATTTTTTCCTTTGACCAAATAAATGATTCCTATGTTATACTACTTCTAAACAAAACAAATTATTAAAACGAAATCTCATATCCCATCATAATGATAGCAGGATCATTCAGAGTACCATGTTATTACCCATTCTACAAAATAAACCATGTCCTTTTAATTCAACTTTCATAATACCTTGTCTGTTCTGTAATGACAAAAAATCAACATGCTCGTTATGAATATCTTCTACAAACAAACAGCCAAATGTTCTATTTATAACAGCTCCAATAATACTGATTCTAGTTATCAGAGGAAACATTAAAATCAATCCATGAAGTACCCCTTATACATCTAACACATCCATTAATAGTCTTAAAATGGTATGTCTACTAAATGCAGGCAGCATGAAAAACAAAGTAGAGGAAGCTTAAGCAGCCACGCATTCATTTTTTAGCAATAAGTGAATCAGAATGTAAAGCAATATTGCAGACATCCAGCATTTATTCTTAGGATATAGTTATGCATTCCATGCATGACATGGAAAAAGGTTAGGAGACAGTGCTTTCATCATATATAAAAAGTCATGAGAATGTGTGATCTTACCTGGCTAATAATCTCCATACTTATAACTCATGGAAATCAAATAACATAGCAGTAGCATATTATCCTCTGGTTAGACAAGTTTAAAACCCTAATACATTAAGTAACATCTGAAGTCACCAATATATAAAAAAAAAACAAAAACATGTAAATATAGGAAGCATTCAGTCCTGACGATTTATGCATACTAACAAATAATATAAATATAAATGAATCCCAAATATACCACAGTCTTAGTTGAACAATGTATGTTCAGTTCAGAATTAATTGTTCAATCTAAACTGAACAATATAAGTGCATATGTTAGAACACAGGCCATTAGAACACAGGCCATGTCACCAAACTCCCAACTTTGCACTTTTATATTCTTCCCAGAAAACCATGGCTGCTTAATCTCCCAAACTCTCCAGCATATGACCTCATTCCTAACGCATCACTGTCTGCCCTGTCCATTCCCTGCTATACATCTAATATCCATTTCCCCTGTCATTAGCTCTTGTATTTTACAGTTTCTACTCTTTTTTCCTGCTAACATTTCCCACTATACTTGTACATACTGTACCTGTCCTTTTGGCTGAACCACACTTACCTGACTCGTTACACCTGTATTATGCACTGTATACTCCTGATCCTACTTCTTTTTAAATCTTCATGTAAATTTGTCCATGTATTTTTTACATATATGTGATGTTATGTCACTATATTGTATGATTTAGGTATACCGTTAATCTTACTTTACTGTTGTTACTATGCATGTAACCCAGACTGAGCCTGCAAATGGTCAAATTTGATCAGTGCTCTATCCCAGTAAAAAATATATACTGCTACAGAATGAACCTACATGACCAAATTTTAAAACAAATGAAATTTTCCTTTTAGATCTAATAATTACAAACAGTTTTAAAAATATTACACAGATAACAATCCACCCTCCATTCTTTGGTAACTGCTCGTCCATAACTTCCAAATTGCCAAACCTTCCAAACTCACCACCCATAGCAATAGTGTCATGCAGATCCATGATGCAAAAGAAGATCTTAAACTTAAAATCCCATCTATCACCTCTTGACTAGTCACCTGTACTCACCTTTTAGAATCCCAGCTTCACAGCAGATACATTAATATTCTTACCACTTTACAGGATAAACGTTTTTTCTATAGTAAGTGGCTTACTGAAAACAGTGGGTAACCAAAAAATTGAATTCTCTCTTAAGCTTTAGTTGAAGCTTTCTACCAGTGAAAAAAAAATGCTCAAACCCTGAAGCTATGTCCAAATTTCCATTTCTTCATAACCTTGCCAAAAGACTGCACAGTCAGAAAGTTGCATATTATCAGAACCAACAAACCCACCTACTATCCCACCTAATACAATTTAACAGCAAGTAAATCTTCTTACTAGACAAAGAAATGAACAAAAAATATGTCATCATGTAACATGATTAAAGACCATACGGTACACTCCTCTGTTATGACTTCCTTTCTGAATTCTCCCAGTCTTCTCATTTCTCATCAAACACCAACAATCCAAATCCAGCTCCAACCCCTTATATTTACCTTTTATTTTAAAGTATTAAAATAAAAAGATTTAATGACCCATCCCCATCTTGACCAGATAAGATGATATCCAGTGCCCAGGCTTTTTCCAATATTCGGAGGGTTGGGAGAGTGGCTTAATGGCTAAGGTGTTTGCTTTACAAACACAAGGTGCAGGGTTTGAATCTCACAAGGAATAATTGGCTACCCTTAAAATGACTCGCAAGGGCAGTTAGCTTAGTACTAACCTATGAACCTATATTCCACACCAATGGTTTGTTAAATACCTCAAAGTCTACATTGCTGTTCCTCATTCACATACTTAGAATCTATACATCTGGCAAAATGTATCACCCCATCTGTAAATATCTATTGTATAAGAAGCACAACCCCCCAAAAAAATAAAGTGGGAAATGCTTTTATTTTCAAAAAGGAAACCTATGAAAAGTAAATTAGCTATATTAGAACTGTATAGCATTTTTAAAAATGTATGCAAATAATTGATTAAATGATAAAAGTTGAAGTTATATTATACTTGCTTTCTCATTAAAATTTAACGTGTTAAGGAAAATGTGTAAAATCATATTTAACTTCACTGGCCACTGTGAAAAATGTAGTAAATTTCAAAAGTGGAAATTTTTTTTACACAAATATGTGCACTTTCAAAGTCTGCTGTTTTATTATTCTAGATAGATCACATGATGATTTACAGTGCCTTATTTGGGTAGTAGTTTGTTAGGACCCACCACCCTTTCAAGTATGTAATTTTGTGAAAAGGAAAACATTCTAAAATTCAGACTAAAGCTACAGGAAATCCTGGGCTGACTGAGCATTTAAAAAGTTCAGGAGTTGCAAGATTATCCTGTGGGATGATGAACTTGGACTCAGAACTGAAACTTTATTATACTGCCTTCAGGGATTGCATAACTTCTGTTTTGGTCTTTAGAGCTGCAAGCATTAAAGGCACAATATATTTTTTCAGAAACAGAAAGTTTCTTATTCATATACCAGGTAGTACTTTACTGAGCTATCTATAGATTTGAATGTTTATTTCCAATGCATTTTGCAAGTTCTGTACTGTGTGCATATTTGTTTAGAAAGAATATGTTTTAATTTATTTAAAGTGAGCATATATTTCCAACCACAAGGTAAATTCATTGCCTTGTACCTTGCAAAACATTTATGTTTTGTTCAGAATAGTTATAAAAAGGCAGAAATGAGCTCTGCGGAGTATGGGAAAATATCACTGTCACAGTTAATTAAAGAGTATGAAACCTAGAGAATGTTGTATGCCAGAAAGGAAATGTTAACAGCCCTGTGTACAGCTAAAATACAACCCACTGAAATTGAAGATGGTCAAGTCACAGCTATAGGTGCACAGGATACAGCAAAACAACTGAATCCATCCCTAGTTCCTCTCAGAAGAACTCAGATGGAATTATAAGGAATAGAGAAGGAGATAAACTGCTTGGAGGCTGAGGCAGCTGAATGAATGAAATAGATTGTGGTATAGGAAAGGAAATGTGATCAGGAAGAAGCAAAGAATGAGCTAAAAGAAAAGGAGAAGTAGTGCCAGTATGAGAAGGGTACACTGACACTTCACCAAAGGCATGTGAATACTCAGGAGGCCAGACACCACATGCCACCATCACTACCAAATAGTTGCCTGAGTATAAAGAGGGAAATAAGTCTGATAATTTTATTTAGTCATTTGAAGAGTATGTAATCAGTACCAAACTGATCAAAGTCAATGCATGAGGTTTGTAGTTCCTCTTCTGACAGGAAAGCCAATGCATGTTGTAGCAAAAACAAATTATGTAGATTGCTTTGAATGTTTATAGGTGAAAATGTCTTTTTGAAGGTGCCCCAGCAGATATTTTAATAGATACTGACTTTGATAACACATTATCGTGTGCTCATGTGATTATATGCAGAATAGCTTAGAGGCAATCATGTAGGAAAGGTACAAAAGGTGACACCAGTTTGCAGTTCACAACTCCAGTAAAGGGATGTGTAGACTTTAGAAATGCATCTACGTAGTAGCAAATATCTTGAGTTAGAGCTACAAATGTCAGAAGGTACTGTATTTCATTTGGAAAGAGTCACTTTGGAGATACAAGTAGTTGACAGCAGTATGTTTACATTCAAGACACTGTTGCCAAAAAGTAATATACTTCCATTAGAAGGAGAATTGGGGTGGATTAAAAGGAGACAACTAAAGCATTCAGAGCTCTTAGACTCCCGGAGAGTGAAATTTCTGTTTACAGGAAAATGTGCTGCACACAAAGTGGACTCTGGAGTCATAGCTCAAAGAGCAAGTGTTATAGCAACTGATAGTCACCAATGATATTCCCTTTTTAGGCTATATGAGTATAAACATACAAAAAAAGAACCTTGTGCAAAATCATTGGTCGAGTATTGTAAAAAATAAAGATAAATGTGTTTAGTGCCATTATCATTTATTGAGGATTTGTTTCAGAGGATGAACATTATGGAGCCTGTTAGCACCCTAAACACCACAGGTAAGAAGTCGTATCTTAAGCAGGCAATGTTATCCTCCATAGGGATAGACAAGGTAGAAATGCTCTGCTTCAGATTTTCACCAGCACGGGCTTTCCCCAGGAGATTCTAACAAACTGAAGGACTGAGTTTATGTCAGACATGCTGATTTATTTCTGGAAGCATTGTGGAGTAAAGCAGTTAAATTCACCCCTACCATCTGAAAACAAATGGTATGGTGAAAAGGCACAACTCTCCTCTCAAAACTATACTAAGGACATTTGTAGACTAGTTCAGGTGGTAGCAGGACGAGCACCTTCACCATTTTCTCTCTGCATATAGAGAGATGCACCATAAATACATAGATTTTCCCCATTTGAGTTACTGTATAGTCAGGTATTCAGACTATCTTGATTTAATTCATAAGTAGGAGGGTGATTGATATTCCCACAAAAAGTGCCTTGTAGATTATGTCCTACATTTCAGGAATAAACTCAGGGAGCTCATGGGACTGGCACAAGAGTATTGGACACAGACACAGTGGCAGAAAAATGTCTGATATGACCAGACAACAATGTGTTAAAAATTTGCAGAAGGGCTGTTGTATTTATTATTATACAATGACCCCACCCATTAATATTCCTAAACATGCACGCTGATTGGTCAGTGTGCCCATTGTAAATCCGACTTATACTAATGGAAAAGGTCCGGTTGCCTGGACTTTTTCCAATAGTATAAGTCTTTACTTTTTTTTGTGTTAGGCAGCAACAGAGAATGGAAGAGCTCTGTTGCTGTAATCTCACTATGTTAAATGAGTTTAACATAGCAAGATATCTTAAAAAAAGCAAAGGAGATCTTCCTTTCTCCGATACTTTTTTTTAAAGCTGTCTCGCTATGTTAAACTCATTTAACATAGTGAGACAGCTTCAAAACAGGGAATGGAGATCTTCCTTTCTCCATTGCTTTTTTTAAAGATATCTCGCTATGCTAAACTCATTTAACATAGAGAGACAAATTTAAAAAAGCAACGGACATCTTCCTTTCTCCGTTGCTTCCTCTACACACAGCTCTGATGTACTGCATAGCATACGCATGCACAGTACATCAGAACTGCTCCAGGATACAGGACAGCTGAGGAAGGACAGCACGAAGGCATTATACAATGCCATTATTTAAGAAAAATAAGTCTTTTTTTTCTTAAATAATGTCATTATAATACAATAACCACTTCTGGGTGTGGGTAATGCTGGATTTACCCACGGTTGTCTTTGTTTGGCCACTCGGGCTTCGCCCTCATGACCAAACCACACCAACCGTGGGTAAATCCAGCATTACCCACACCCAGGCGTGGGTTATTGCTTAATTGTACAATAAAGTAAGTTGCAGGCATCACTTGATGGTCATTTTTACTGTACTGCAAAAAGAGAATGATTTTAATTTCATGATACATTTGTCAGGTAGGAGGCCAAAATACAAATTCTGTCATGTCAAAATGATAAAGCCCTGCAATGATACAGCAGTTCTCATACTTAGTATCCACAGTAGATCACAAGAGGAATTGGGGTGGGGGGCTGGTAGTAGAGCTCTTCAGTGAGACTGGAACTAACACTTCAATGAGGTAGTACTGTCACAGCAGCTGCCCCTTATTTAGGTTCAAGAAATCTGGGCAGTACTATATGAGTCGGGGATGACTGCTAATTGACAGTGCAGTCAACTTGTAGAGCATGTTCTAGCAACAGAAACCCAGTGGTCAGTCATACAGGTTTCTTACAGGCTGTCTGAGTGATTCAATCAAACTATGAGGGAGAAATTTCAGGAAATGTTAAATTTGGGGATAATTCAATGGTCTTGTCATCCCTGGGCCTCATCAGTTTTGTTGTGACAAAATAAGCTGGGAACACCAGGTTCTGTGCTGCCTATAGAAAGCTAACCAGTCACACAGAAGTAGATTTCAGAACTACACAGTTAAGGCTCCTATACACAGCACAAGCAGAAAACTATAATTCAAAGTGGAAATGGATGATGTTGAAACAGGGGGGAGCTCAAGAAACAAGGAGAGACTTAGATTTTGGATGCAGGCCTTTAAGGAGAGTAACAATAATCATAGAGAATATTATATCCATAAAGTAGCAGAAAATATTCTAGAACTAAGCCAACATGGGAATGGAGAAAGGAGATTCTGCTGAAAGGGATGACTGCAATTAGGGATAGACACAGTAGGCAAGTGGCAGCTGGAATTTATTGAAGAAAACTGGCAAAGGAACCAAGGTATTGGGAGGAAATAATTAGAGAGGGACTGGTAATAGAATGGGAAGAGGTCAAGAATTTATTTGGAATGCAGGTTAGAGATTGTTATACCTATCAAGGAGTGATATCAGAGTATAGGCAAAGAGAAAAATGTGTGTGGGAATGCTAAATGAAAAACTAGCACTGGTAGAGTTTTTAGTAGTAGAATCTCAAACAGAAGCTGCCATTAAAAAGGAATAATTAGTAGAGCATATATATATATATATATATACATAATATTGCATGATAACTATAAGAGTGAATCAGAGGAGGTTAGAGAGGATTGGGAAGAGAGATTGGATAAGCAATGCACAAAGAAACAATGGGAGGATATATGTATGTCTTCCAAATATGCAACAAAATGGAGAAGATTTATGATTTTTGCTTGGAAATGTTTACATAGATATTTTTATACACCAAGTAGACTCCAGAGAATTTTTTCTTCAGGTAGACAGCAAATGTTGGAGGTGTGACAGGGAAGAAAGAGATACTTGGGAAAATATTTTCTGGGAGTATGGTGGGTTGGTGGACTTTAAAGATTCCCTACGGGATGCTCTGTCGGAGATGCTGGGTGGGCAGATTGGTGTGACGAAGGAGATGATTCTTCTGAGCTGTAATACAGAATCAGAATTGTCTAGACATGGTAAGGCCTTGCTATGTCTAATTATAGTGGCTGCCAAAAAAAGCAATGACTAGAAAATGGAAATCAAAATCTAAACCAACTACATTAGAAGTAGTGAATAAAGTAATGGAGATAAAACAACTGGAACTGAGATCTTTAAAAAAGGATAGGAGCAACCTATATAGGAAAAAATGGGAATTGTGGGAACAGTACATACAGGGGAGGAATGAGGTTTGGGTAGATTATAAGTGATATATAATGTTTGCAACTGGGAGTGTGTCAGCATGGTTTGTGATGTAAAATGCTTGCAACTAGGATTGTGTTGGTGCGCTTTGTTTTCATGCATATAAATGTATGATTGCTTATGATTGTGATGATTTAATAAAGATGTTTCTTCTTTAAAAAAGGGATAGGAATTGAATAATTTGTGTAATGTTGTGTAAGTTATATGATATACAGCAATATATGTAAAGTATAATGTTTGTTAATGTTAATTTGTCAATACAGTTTGATTACTTTTGTATAAATGTAAATTTGCCTATGTTACACGTGATAATTCAATAAATGCCATGTTCAGGACACGTGAAGCTTTAGAGCAGCTGGCTGAGGAGAAGTATGAGATCGTTATTGATTTAAAAAATCGTTATTGGCAGGTAAACTAGTTACCGGCTTAAGGAAGAGAAAGAAGAGAAAGAAGAGGCCAGACTTTATTGCTACTTTTGAACTGTAAAACATATTTATTTATTTATTTATGCAATGAAGGCTGGTGGCTCACATCCCAGTAGGAGCTGAAAACTATGCTTTAGCTTATATAGATGATATTGCTATTTTGTTGGGCCTGGCAGGGACATGTGCAACATGTCAGTGATGCGCTAGACAAATTTAAAAAGGCTGGGCTATCTATTCAGGTAAATAAATGTCAAGGTAAATAAATGCCAAATAGGAATTTTGAGATATGGCTTACCATGGTCATTGGGTGGGTGGTGGAAAACTTTATCAAGATGCTGCCAATGTAAACGCTATCTGAGCATGGCATAACACACTTGCTAAAAAGCAGATAAAGGAATTGCTTTGCATGGTGGGCTGTATAAAATGTTTGTCCTCCACTTCAGTACCATAGTATTCCACTCAAAAACCTTACTTTAAAAAAAAAACAAATAAGGTTACCTAGATACCAGCTTGTGATCATGCATTACAAATGCTTAGAGAAGTCTTGAGGTTTTGAGTGGACTCCCTGTACTAGCCATTCTTGATTATAGCCTACAACAGATTGTGCAGATGCTGTAACCCACAGGCTCAGAGCTGTACTTAGTCATGTTTCTGCAATGAGTAAGAATGACATCCAGTAGTATACTTGAGATATTGGCTTCACCAAGGAATAGAATTATATGCAGCCATTGAAGAGTTTTCAGGAATAGTGTGGGGTCTCCAAAAGCACCAATCCTACTTGTATGGTAGGACATTTCACGGTAGAGGTCACACAGAGCTAGTGAGCAAAATAGCAAAGTTCTTAAATGAAGCTTGGAAGTGTAGTCTTGCAACATGACTATATTACAAGAATGTGGTTCTAATAATACACATGTAGATGGCCTTCCTAAATGATGAAGTAGGTGCTCTGATTTTAAAACATGAAGATACTGACATCAAGCTTTTCTTCTTGAGGGTTACTCAATAAAACTTGTTTGTGTCTAAGGAGAAAATGTATGAAGAAGACAATAATAAACTGTGAAAATGATACTGTAGCTTTAACATGAAAATGCATGAAAAGTGAAATAGCTGTATTAAAGCTGTATAAAATTTTTAAAAAAATGTGTGTCAATAGTTCTTTATAAACTGAAAGCATTGTACTTGCCTTTTTAGTAAAATGTAATGTATGAAATAAAATGTGTAAAGTGTATACAACTACACCTGATTCTGTGAAAATGTGCAGTTTAAATGCAAAAATTGAACCTACATCCTTGCTAAACAAATGGGTGTTCTGCTGCAAAGTCTACAGCCTAAACATTCTGGGTAGTTCAGATGATGATGATGCGTTAATTAAACAGTACCTTGTTTCATAGATTCATAGATTATCACTAGGCTAATGACCCAGGGAGCCTTTCTAAGCCTAACCAAGTTTTCCCAGAAGAATAATGATGTCCTGTATCCAAATAGGACATTTAGAGCAAGGCACTTATAAGCTACCTCTCCCCATAAGGACATGGGTGCCAGGCCCACTCTCCATCCACTGGTCTATGTTGTGCATAAATTGGGTAATAGGTGAATTCAGCTTTACATGGAAGGGAAGCCTGTTCCATAGGAGGCACAGTCTCTGGGACGCATATCTGTCTCTACAGAATGTTCTATTTAAGTCACAGACAAAATTCAGACCCTTAGACCTTGTATTTCTGGCACTGTTTGACTTGAAAATGTATTTATTTATTTATTTATTTATTTATTTTATTTATTTATTTATTTAAATGTGTTGACCAGGAGTGTCAAGATTGGCGTGAGGTCCATTTTCAGCGGGAGGCCGGGAGAAAAGCTCCCACAGTAAAATAATAAGTAGTAGTAGTTACATTGGATTACATAGTGATTAACATTTTAACATAGAATTTACTTACAAATATTTTTACAGGAAAAACATAGTACACATAGTAGATCTTAGAGATAACATCTATGAAGTACATATAACAGGCATTAACAATGAACAATAATAAGTTCATGCTCTATAATAAGTACTAGGCTTAGGCTTATGAGCATCTGAGCTCATCAAGATAGTTAGTGGAGGATATGCAGGAGATTCATGTGTAGAGCTACAGATGCCTTGTAAGCAAGACACAGATCACCGTTCAGCAATCTATAGGCGACTGAGTACAGAGAAAGGGCTTTAAGGTGCTCTATGTAAGGCAGCCTTGTATTCTTTTTGTAAGGAACTTCTGAGGTTGCTCCAGTTGCTGCATATGCCTGGTCAGGTACACACCAAACGGACTGCTGTACTCTATGATTGGTCTGATAAGGGTAGAGTACAGAGGTATAATGACATCTTTGGACCTAGATGCCATGCCCTTACGTATAAGCAACATAAAAGGATTTCCTCACCACATTGTTGGAACTTTCATCCTCCTCCAGAAGTATGGAGCTGTGGAAACAGGAAGAACACATGATATTCAAACTTAAGAAACAGGAAATTTGGCATGGAGGCTTATGAAAACAGAAAGTCTGACTGTTAATGCAAATAAATTCTGGTATTACTGGATTGTCCTGCTAGAGGATACTTCTGGAATAAGAACTCTGGCTGTGTTATACTGCTTGTAAGGATTCTGAAGATTCTATTTTGTACATTAAAAACAGGAAAAAAAACAGAAATGATAAGAGCACAGTGTATCCTTTACCAAAAGAAGATTGTTTCCCGATCAGATATTAAACTTCTCTGAACATTATCTGTCTGTCTGATCTTTTTTCTTTCTAACTTTATGTTCAAGCTTTGTACTTGTTCCATATTTATTTGAAAAGGAAATGCCTGTATCATTCAACATAAGCAGACAGTTTACAGTTCAGATGTTAGATTTAGCTGAATATATATATCTGTTTGAATGATTTATTTCTAATTATTGTGTGTACTTTGTACTTTTTACATATTTATTTGTAATGGAAATGTCTTAATTTATTCAATTTATGTAAAACTTTTCATTATTTAACTTTGAGTGCTTGTAGCTGATATTTTACTTAGCTTAAGGGCTATGTATTTTATGGGCAGTTTTGAATGTGTAGTGTCCATCCAGTTAAGGGGGTACTCCGATCTCGTTGATATGATTTGAAAATGTTAAGGGTAGCATGTTTTATGGGCAAACAGTAAGATGTACTCTTGTTCTGTTAGTTTTAGCTAACTAGTGTCAGCATACCATGAACTTTGGAAGGGAGAGTGCTGTTGCTGAAGACTTGTCATGTATCCCACCACTCAGGAAAATATTGCATATATATGTTTGAGTGTTTGGCGTGTGTGTAGTTGTGTGTGTGGAGGAGTAGGAAGATTAAAATAGCTCTCTAAAGGCACCAGCTTTACTTGTATAGTAGGAAATTCACAGTAGAAGTTATACTCTTTAAGGTTCCTTGTCTGTCGGTCTTTTCTCATTTAGTAAGAGTGTAGAAAGGATAATGCACATTAAACAGGAGAATATATTTCTTTGACTTAATTTTATTTTGCATTTTTCTGTCCAGTTTAACCCTGTTGGTTTATGCCAGTTTCAAAGAAGATCCATGCTATGACAAGAATAAATAGTAAAATTCATAAAGAAACAACTGCCTGCATTTGCAACATATTTCAAGTAGTAATGTACAGCAATATCCAAGTAAGACAAATGTCGAAATATTTTGTGTGAAGTGGTTAATTGCAAAGTGAGGTTTAAAAGGAGGGAGTATTTTAAAAGCATAATAAAACAGAAGATAAGAGAGTGGTAAGAAATATTCCAAACAGAAACATAATGAATTCTGGGAAGATAATGATACTGTTACCACGTTCTGTATTGTAATTATACTTTATATTATTTTCTACATTGTACTTTATATTGAGGGAAGTAATCTAACAGGAGAATATTTATTAATTTAATAAAAGCTTTTATTCTTGTATTTACCTTTATTATACAACTGCCTCACAGGAAAAGAACATACTCTTACTGATTCCAAATGGTTCATGATCTACCTCACAGATTCTTTTTTTTTTTTTATGGCAAAACCAACATTACCGTTAACTGATAATAACATAACACCTCACATTTGAACATGTCAGAAAAAATCAACAAACAAAACACACAGACACACACACACACACACACACACACACACACACACACACACACACACACACACACACACACACACACACACACACACAATAAAATAGTAACTGCATGAATACTTAAATGCAGCACTGCTAACCTAATACAATGCTGCTAGCATTAAGATGGCTAGCAATAAACACTTTAGCTGGGCAGTCAGTACTCAGTGATAGTGGGTCCATATGCTGTTCATGGGGGATATCTTAGGAGATGTGGAGGAGTAGGAAGATGAATAAATGTCATCATCATTTTAGCATATGAAGAATGGTGAGCATTTCCACAACATTCTTCTTAGATAGTTGCTAACATATATGGAGTGTTCCAATGGACTGTAATACAAATTCTTGTTGCTGTAGAGAGGGGGGAGCCAATACCTTATTTCATGTTGAAGATTCTTGCCCACATTTCAGTCTATCCATTAGGTCAGCTGCCAAAGGGAAACGAATGATGATACTATCCCCAGTAAATCATTTAAACATTTCCATTATTTAGAAACAGGGTCACATGCACAAAATGTATGGACAATGCCCACTAAATTACTCTTACTCCCTGCATAAGGAGCTTTGCTCCATTGCACTAGACATTTGTTATCATTAAGGGTCCAATGCCTGTATAGATTTGCTTCATGTGATACTTGTAGGGCTTAAAATACTTCATCAAATATCCTAAAAGGATGAACTAAAACTTTGTCTGTGCTGAGATTGTATCAGACTTAAATCTCTCAATGCAAGCCTTCGTCTTAATAGAGGAAGAAAGTTCCCAAGGCCATTTATAAGCATGATCAGATGGTCCCCTTTGAGCAACAGCATTTTAAAACCCTTACTTAACTGTTTACTCAGTCAATAACTAAGGAAAGATTATTCTCAACCAAACCAATCAGTGTTAGATTTAAATATTGCATGATAAAACTGAAAATGAAACAAGCACCAGGTCTACCCTGAAAAAACAGGCCATTGACCTGTTGGGATTTACTCAGTCAACAAAGCATACATATATAAATAGACTACCTGCCTCTAGTTTAACCAAAAATGGGGACTTGTCTTTGTGGGTAGAGATCAACTTCTGTAGAGTGAAAGCTGCAACTTAAATCATAAAATTAGTGAAGCCCACTACTGCCTAGAAATATACAGAACAGAATCCAGTAATATTTTATTTCTCCTTCCCACACAAAATTCACTAACAGCTTCTGAATCTTAACTTCTTGCAGGCATGGGAGGTGGAGATATTGCACAATGTAGAGAACACCTTGCGGGTTTACTGACACCTTCCTAATAGTAATTCTACACATTAGGTGAAGGTGTAATCTCTTTTAGGTATATATCCGAATACAGACTTACCACAAAGTGGCCTTTAGTTAGGAGGTAGCTTCTCATTTATAAATAGGGTAACCACCTGTCCCACTTTGGGAGGGACAGTCTTTCTTTGGGCAGTTGTGTCCTGCAAAAAAAAAATGAAAAAATGGCAAATGCCCTGAGATTTTAGAACACAATTATTTCCTATATTTTATGTAATAGTTGCATAAAACAGTTATTCTGTATCTGAAACACCTAAATGTTATAAGAAACAGAATAAGCAATTAAATGCTACAATGATAAGCTATTATTTAGGCAAAAAAGTGAAGTTCTGTCCTTGGTATTGGCCGTGGGTATTTCACCCTGCAAAATCTGACATTTGTACCAAAAATGTCCCACTTTGGGCATTTGAAAAGGTAGCAACCCTATTTATAAATACCGCAGGTACTTATATTGTACTTCACACCAAGCAAAGGAAAGGTTCCTCCAGTTGCTTTGTAACTATCAACCTGCTGTGTTAACATCTAATACCTCCGGCTTTGGTTTATTGACTGTAAGATCTCAGTCACTATTGGGGGATATCCTGTGGAATCTGTAGTGAATGCTGTGTAGTTACCTGCAAATATCAAGGTGTGAGTTTTATTAGACATGAATTCCCACTCATGTAGTCCCTTACAGACTGCAGTGCTCTGAAACATTGGCTCAATAGCGTTGTTGTAAATAGCGGACGATGTTAACCTTATGAATTGGTATCACCACATTTTTAACTTAATTTTAATATTTTTATTTTTATTATTCCTGATCATCTATGCTTCCTTTCTTCATTCCTGTTTTTTGGTTCAAATGAATGTTGGTAGGAAAAAAAATGAATAAGAATACACTTAGGGTAACTGTTCTTATACCCCCAAGTTTACCATGTTCTCTAGTAGGGAAGTACAGCCATTACAAGGACTGTCCTTATGGTAAGTATAAGTTTATCTTGCCTTTGCTGGATAGAACTATCATCTTTTATTATTTTTAATGTTACCAAATGCCATCCTCCGATCACAGCTGGTGGATATAACTAGTAGAAAATATATTCCACTTTGTATTTCCCCATCAGGCTTTGTGAAGGTATAGTCTTGGTCCCTGAAACATAAAATCCTACATGGGTCGATTAATGTTCCCTTTTCTTTGCAGTGGCCCAGGATATCAGTAGCCAAATGCATAAATACATTAAAGTCATCTTGTTAATGACATAATAATTCTTCAAATCAAATTCAATGAGCTTACTAAAGAAGGTAAGACAAATCTGGAGTAGGGCCACATACATTTCCTTGCATAAAATTGCATCACTCAGATTCCAGCTATGCCCCCCACACTACCCCTTACTATATATACTAACTCCAGGGTCACACTACAGTGGGAAAAAGGGCATATACCTATTTAGATGAAATGAGTTTCAGTCAAATGAGTTTTCAGTGAAGTGAGGTTTCAGTGAATTGTGCTCAGGGAACTGAATTTCAGTGAAATGAGACTTCTATCAAATGAGTTTCAGTGAAATGTGCTTTCTATCAAATAAAATAGACCCTCCCCTCCACACCTTCTTCATCACTTCTAGGCCATTCCTCCTTAGCTGTCATTTTCCCTCCGTCAACAACAACTATCTGCATTTCAACCCTCTGTTACCAACTCTACTGACTATCTATCACATCTACCTTCACTGAAAACATAGTCCAAATTAAATTTACATCCTTCCTAAAAACATAATTCATACTCTTGTCTGCTCCATAATCTCCCTAAAAAGCACCACATATGCACCTAATCCACATTACCTTCCCCACACATCTAACATTTCATGGACTCCTCCACCCTTCTCAGTCTTACTGTTTTTGTACCATCTGTAAATTTTCTGCCAATACATATCACTTACTGGGCCCACTTGTTTCAACATCCTGGCCATATCTCATATTCTCTACAAAACTTTATCATCCTCCACCTTTATCATCATTTCCCCACCTAATATGTCTCTCTGTTGCCTCTTCTGCACTCCTTATTCTTAATGGTCTATAGATATGACATATTCTTACCTTCTTAGGTTCGTAGGTTCATAGGACGTTACTAGGCTATTGACCCAATTATCTTTACAAGCCTAGCCATTAAAATCCCAATATAATAGTAGATGAGAGATATCGTCTATGCCAAAGGTTTTTGTAGCAAGGACTACCCATGTCCAGGAGAGAAGCCAGGGCAATCTCCAACACAAATTTACAGTTTCCCATCCAGTTGTCCAGGTTGCGCTTAAACAGAGTCATGGAGGCACTCTGTTTGATATGGGTTGGAAGCCTATTCCAAAGAAATGGCAAACTCAGAGAGATGCATCTGTCCCTCCAGCAAGTCCTGTTTATGTTGCAGGCTAGATTGAGGTCCCTGGAATGGGTGACTCTAGACCCATTTGACTTACAGATGTGCAGAATTTCCATTACATCTGGGTCACAGATAGCTCTATAAACCAGACATAAGTCGCCTTTAAGTAGTCTATACCCTACAGTACAGTGACATCAGTCTGTCCATATAAGACATGTGTTGTAGACCCTGAATTTTCTTAGTTAGAAATCTCTGAAGTGTCTCAAGTTGCTGCAGGTGTCTGGTACAGTACATACCAAAGGGAACATTATATTCAATAATAGGCCTGATGACGGATGAGTACAGGGGAGTTATAACCTCTTTTGATCTTGAGGAGATGCCTTTGCTAATCAGGTGAGTGACGTAGAATGCCTTCGTCATCACAGTAGACAC